>NW_019416249.1:829149-831216 GCF_000390285.2 Anoplophora glabripennis
AAAAAAAAGTGCCAGGTCCGAAAGACAAGACCATGGTATCCATATGGTTTTGGGGTCGCTGAATCCGAATCCGGTGTCCGTTTGACGCGATTAGCTCTGATTTAAGGTCAATTCAAGGTCAAATGTAGAAAATTAATTGTCAACAAACTAAACCTATGTATCTATACGTTTTTGGGGTCGCCGAATCCGAATCCGGTGTCCGTTTGACGCGATTAGCTCTGATTTAAGGTCAATTCAAGGTCAAATGTAGAAAAACAATTGTCAACAAACTAAACCTATGTATCTATACGTTTTTGGGGTCGCCGAATCCGAATCCGATGTCCGTTTGACTCAATCAGATCTGGATTGAGGTCAGTTCAAAGCCAAATGTGGAGAATCAATTGAAAACAAAGTAAACTTACATATCTATACGTTTTGGGGGTCGTTGAATCCGAATCTGATGTTTGTTTGAAGCGATCCGGTCTATTAAATACTTTCTAATAGAAAAAGATCAATCAACATACGAAAGATACACGTATTAATATCTATTCTATTCAGGAAATTTTTATTTTTAATTAGATAAATCACCAAGTTCCATTTAGAAAAAATCTTTTTTCAAATTTCAGCTCCATATGCGTAGCTGATTTCCTTTTTTATTAATTATCTTAAAAATAAGCTCTATTTACCTAATGCAAAAAGAGCGAATATATTTTTTTTTTAATTTTCAGGTTTTATGATCTAATTCGACTACAATAGTTAGTTGTATATGGACATAACGTTTGAAATGTATTTTTTTTAATATTTGCTAAATTACGTCCGAGTTGTAGCGTACAGTTACATTAAGAAGTTTTAGTGTAATTAGACAGAGGCGATTTCCTCCCACAACAATTACGGTATTTTTAAAGCAAACAACCATCTGAATATTCATAGTCCGTACACAGTTCACGGCGCGACGTGCCCTCTCCTCAAACACCCAGTTTAATTACAGCGCGTAACGACCGCGTGCAATAAACGAGCGAGGGGGGTCAACAAACCACCTACACGCAGCGCCATCTAGCGCGACCTTGGGACCACCGGAGTAGACGCGATTCCACCCTACCCGCGACAGCATTTCCAAATGAGAAAGGTGTAAGAGGCTGAAGTTGCTATTTTGTAGAAATGAAGACAAAAATGCAAATACAAAGAATGTACCTACCACGATGTAATAGTGATGTTGCTACAAACTTTTAAACATTCTTCCTAAAGTTATTACTAAGGGTTCTACAGTCTTTTGAATATGGGATGTAAAAAAATTTAAATTTAGCTGATTTGTACCGTTTAGAAAATCCATTCAAGAGTTTTTTTAACCAGTATACTACATTGTTAATCTCCCCACCTCATCCATTTACGTTTTGCCTGTTATTCCCCTTGTTTGGTCATCCCTTTTTGGTATAAGTTCAAAATTGCAAGGTGGCTGTAGGTGTTCTTTGGTGAGAATTAAATGAAGTGATTTTATTACTTAATTTAAGTACCGATTATAAGACTCGGTTTAATAAATAGATAGTAAGGTACAAATACAGAGTGTTTGAGAAAATTGATGAAGAAAAAGTACGTATATAAATCAAGGTGAATTTGATAAATGGTCTCCCTAATAATAATTTACACAATAAAATGCACAACTTTATGTAGTGAACTGATGGAATTCATGATTACCTACAGTTGAACCAGCAACTTTTCTGTTTACTGCAAAAATGGTTAAAAAAAAATAGGACGACATACCATTTATAGCCACAACTATTTACCTCTTTTCATGTAGTATGTAAGTCGAAGACGATTGCAGAGGTTCTCAATAAGTTTTAACAACGTTGATTATTATCAATTTTAAACAAACACTGTTCTACCTACCACTAAAAAATCCTCTAGACCAGGGGTCGGCAAGTAATTTTAGATGAGGTCCGGATACTTTTGAAAATTTTTAACGAGGTCCAGAAAAAAATCATATTTCTTATTTTTTTATTTTAATTTGGACTCAAATTTAATCTGCTTACTAACCATTAAGAACTCACACACTCACACAGTTGTAAAATACTAGAAAAAATGATAAGATTG
>NW_019416249.1:831486-898059 GCF_000390285.2 Anoplophora glabripennis
GGACACGACGAGACAGAAAATTCGGACAACCCTGATGTGTTTCGTGGACTCATAAATTTTAGTGTAGATCTTGACGACATTTTAAAAGAACATCTAGCCACATTGGTATGACCGGGATTTTCTGTGATTGTACCGGGAATTAGCTGTATGGTCCCGGATTTCGGATTTGCACGTATAACTCCCGGAATATAATATAATGTACATATATATAAAAAAAGATAAAGAAAAAATCATAACACGCCGAGGAAAATTAAAATTCGTTGAATCGTTGGTAAATTTCACAAACGGTTTTTTTTTATAAACAATATTCAATAATTTAATAAAATATATTTAGTTTATTCCAATTTATTATACCATCAGTAGGTAATTCGTAAATGGATATTTCAAAAAGGTATCAATTTCAAAAATCATTCTTGTGAAAATCTGTATTTTTTTTATAAATTCATTGTTCCTTGAAATTTAGAAGTGCCAGGAAAACGCGTGACCTTGAAAATTTTAAAATTTTTCGCCTGCGGCGCCGTTTAGAGACTCCGGGCACTTAATATCCCGGAATTCAATTAAACAAATGTAACAACCCTAAGCAGAACACATTCAATCAATGTTCACGCGCCGCCACTGATTGGTAGTAACATATGGAGCCGACCATGAATACTATGAACTTAACTGGACATTTTATGTACAGCGATTCTAAATAGAGCCAACCGAGCTATCGACGCAACCAGTGGTTCCAAACTGTTTCTTCATTTTATTGTAGTAAGTCGATAGTTATTTAAAAAAATATTCATTTGCAAAAAATATTCCTGCCAATCGAGTTTTCGGACCTTATTTACTCTTCAATTACCTGTTATAATTTTTTAAACACTGTATATAAATTTTACAATAACACTTTTCAGTATAAGTATACAGGGTGTCCCAGTAAGGTAGGCGACAACGATATTAAGAAAAGTAAGTATAGGCCCTATAACCGCGGAAAAAAAATTGATTGAGGAACATGACGCTAACGAAAAGACATTTAATTACCAAAACAAAATGCTTTTTCTGATCAGACATTAGGGGCTTCCCACACTCTTTCTGTCGAAAGATAGAACAAAATGTCAATAACAAAAGTTATGCGCAATGAATCCAGCTATCAATATTTGTACTATTTAATATACCTGCATAGGAAACAATTCTGAGAAAAATTCAACTCTACGTTTTGATATCTAGGTTGCGCCTCCTAGCGGCCGAGCTACGAATTTGAAAACAATTTCCAGCGATTTCTCTTGGTCTATATTTTCTCTAATTTCGTACCTTGCCTACCTTAGTGGGACACCCTGTATGTGTAAAATTCGGCTTTGAAATTTAATTACAGTTATTATACATTTCACGCAAATAATTTTAATAATACTGAAAACAAAGTTTTTTTGACTGAGTGAAAATTTCAATTTCAGCCAATTTAGTGTCGTCAAAAAAATTTGGCATTATTGAGTGCGGGTTGAGAGTAATTTTATTCGTTTTTCTTTTCTTACAGTGATAATTTGTATTTTTGCAAAGCACGTCGTTTAATTTGTCTCCTCCTTAACTTAATTTCAAATTCCATGATTCATTTTCGGAAACTTCACGGATCCATTCACAATTTGGCCGCGACAAAACATTCCGTACGTTACTCTTTCTCAAAGACGGAGAAAGCATACATACTTCTTCAATGCCAAACGTAGCGTATCACTCTCCATACCGTTTATGTCACTGCGATAAAGCAGGCTTGAATAACGCCAGAATCGAAAACATAAATCGAGCTGTTTATGATCCCCTGCGAACACCTGACGTAGGCTGTTACAAGTTGCAATAAAACAAAAGAATGGCACGCCGAACAAAAGCGATCTCTGCAGATGGTTACTCATCGCCGACTTTGCTTTGTTTTAAGCCCCGGGCACGCCTGATTCATTTGTATTTAGATTCGAGATTTTTTTTAGTTCACGGTATGCGTCCGCTTCATTCCAGCATGATTCAGCAGGAGAAACACCGGCCGAGGTGACGAATTATTCAATACTTTCGATGTACCTACTCGGTGGTTCAGCTACAGAAGTGAGTCATGTTTGAGGTAGTACCGTTCTTTTTTCTAATGAGTACCTTACATCGCGATATACTTACGTCACTTTGTATACGTCATATAAGAAATGGTTTGCCGCAGGATTTCGGTAAGTTTGTTTAGTAAAGTTTATATGCAGCATACGAATTGGGTTCATGCCGTGTTTGCAATATTTTCAGTTTCGTTGAGATAACGATAAAAAATATCCCTCCAAGGTGATAACCATCTATAACAGGGCGTCGCTGGAGACCGCGAAATGAAATAATGGCACGGCGCCATATTTCCAAAGGGCTCCCCTTTAAAAAGGTGATTTATTATTCGGCGTAACGAAGCTTTTAAGCCACGAAAATTATTACGTTGGAGGTTTTTAAAAGTTTGTGTACATATCACTGGCGCATTCGCCATTTTCTACAATTAATCCTTTTTATTTTTAAAATAATTAAAGGTATAAATAAATTTGGTAGAACGTAAGCCCGAAGGATCAGAATAACTTATCACAAAAATTATTGAACATCAGTTTTAATTAAATATATAAAGGTTTGTTTTTTCAGAGTGATTTAAATTATAGAGACTCATTAAGTGAATTGAGTGCAAGGACGAAGGCATCTTTGACTCCTGAAGAATATTGTGACATATTTCACAAATCAGAAAAAAATATGAAAGGTAAAATTATTTTGATTTTGGAAAAACTAAATATTGAAAGTAAGTAATTGAAATAATTTAAAATGTACAGTGCGACCCATCTGTTTTTAAGCCACCCTATAAACTCTTTATTTATTGCGCAATTATAACCGATTTTTTTTTTAAGATGTAGAGTTTGATGGGTGTGCTTTGTGAAGGAAAATGAGCGAGATCCCACAAAATCCAAGTTGTACTAGGTCCGTTTTTAGAAGTTAGGAATTTCATATTATGGATCAGGGAGAGAAAAAATATATTTACGCTACTGGATTCACGACCCCCCAAAACGGGCCAATACCAAATTTTATCAAAAATTTTTAAACAACGATTTTGTAGCCAAATCACTTCTCACTTCACAAAGTCTTCACTTTTTTTTCATTAGGTAACTTATTGTTGATGAAGTTGTCCATGAAGCAAAACAAAAAAAAATTAATTAAACTCTAATAATGTGGTATTTATTAAAATAATTATTAATAATCTTAGTTTTGACAAATTTAAAAATAAAATAATGAAACTGAAACCAGCAAGTTAAATAATTATATTCTTGTCACTTCTACCAATCCACCATTTAGTTCTATGCACTTCTCAATTCATTTACGTACGTTCGTAATTACTTTTTGTATTTGGTTTGAGGTAGTTTCTTCACAGGCTTTGATTATCCTAGCACGTAGTTCGTGTACAGTTTGTGGTCTCGATTTATAAACTTTTCAATACGCCCCAAAGAAAAAATCTAATGGCGTCAAGTCCGGGGATCTCGGCGGCCACTCAATTAAAGGACTATTTCGTCCTATCCAACAATTCTCAAAGTGTTCGTTTAACCATTTTCTCACCGCAGCAGCATCTACATTCTAATTTAAACTTCACTTTTGCGAATACTGCCTCTTTGCGATTATAATAAATTTTGTATTCTCAGCTAATCAATGACGACAATTTTGGAACGACACTACCCCATTTGTAGTAAATGTGGCCTCATCACTAATAAAATTTCACTTAAAAATTTAGGATTATTTAAATATTCTCCCTGTAGCCAATAACAAAACTCCAAACATATTTCTTCATCTCCTAATACCAAAGTATGGACAAATTTTGGTTTAAAAGCTTTGTTTCGTTTTTTTGCCAGGTACCTTCTGATACTTTCTCTAGGGATATCAAGATTTGAACTAGCGACTCTAATATTAGCCCGGTGATTATTATTAAAATATTGTAAAATTTGGCTATTTCTCAAAATTCTATGACATCTAGTTTTAAGTAAATTTTTTGAAATACAGTCGTACAATTTCTATAAACGAGATAAATTTTACAACAAACTAATTTGTCACTTTTGACAATTAGCTAACTACCTCATTTTCTGTTTTGCTGCTTCATGGATAACTTATCAATAATCAATAATAAATTGATGAAAAAAAAGTATAGACTTAATATATAGAATTTTTGATTTGGCTATAAAATCGTAATTATTTAAATTTTTCTTGATAAAATTTGGTATTGGCCCGTTCTAAGAGGAATCCAGTGGCGTAATTATATTTTTCCTCAAAAAAAACCCTAATATGAAATAATTGAATTTTACTCCTAAAAATGTACGTAGTACGTCTTGGATTTTGAGAGAAACGCTCATTTTTCTTCAATGCACACTTCATCAAGCTCTACATCTTCGTGACACAAAACCTGTGTTATCACTCATTAGAGACACTGCAGTACAATGTTACGTTGCAGTTAACGAAGAAGTTCTATTATACCTAACAAAACTTCCGTTCCCTTGCTTAGTAGGTACTTAGGGGTTCTTTTTTGGGTATAATCTAGTATAAGTATGTTCAATCAATTAATACATACCAGGGCCTTGTACAAGCCAAATACAATGCCACAAACATAATTCATGAGCAACGAGACAAATATGATCGCCTACACCGCAAACGCATGTTGCGAATGTAATGAACAAATTTTCGAACAAATAATGCCTATTTTTTGTCACTCATGTGGCACATTTTTAGAAATACCCGCGTAAAAAAGTATTTATTGTCCTAATTTTTTTTAATATAGAGCTTTAAAAAGCTTTATTTTTAATTATCAAAGCCCACTTTATATTTTATTCATTGTCAAATTTGATAAAAATTAATTAAAACTTTCTTTATCATAAATCTGACTACGTCAGTAGGTTATGTACCTCAATATGTAAAATTAATATTAACGCATGGTTTTTATCATTTATTTTTTTGTTAAACGGGGAGAAGGCAAGCTCTAGTGTAATAAAAAATTAAATACACAAATAATATGTTCATTAATTTGCTATTTTTAATTTTCACTTTTAAATTAAAAGATATTTTTTTTATTTTAACATCACACTGTCTTAATGGTATTCCAAGAAAAATTACTTCAAATTGTCTCTTACTTTAAAGTACAGTATATTTGGCGTATTGTAATATCAGTTCAAACTCATACCATAAAATGGGTACTAGGGCGTAAGTTACCTACGATTTATTGCTAAATAAAAGTTATTTTATTCTGTTCTGTGCATAATATTTTATTCATATAAATTAAGACCGTATATACGATGCATAGATAAATATTGTTGGAATAACAAAGTTTCCATCATTTGAAACTGTTTATTTCATATCTGTTCTGTGATTTCAAGATGAAATACTGTTTGAATTCCTTGGATATGTTCCAGAAAGTTCACACAAACACACCGAAAACAAATATTCATTGTCCGAAAACACCTTAACAGCCTTCTGATAAGAAACTAGGGCTTCTCATGTCCTACTTAGAACTTAGTACCAATTTTTTAACAAAAAAATATATTCGTCTTGTGTTTCTATACTTAATAACAAAAATCACGTCCTTTAAAAACAATTACTCGATACTTAATCTAATTTTTTTTCTATCGCGCATTTAAATTTAAGATTTGAGGCAAAGTTTTCAGTGAGACACCAGGTAGATTCAAGGCCTCTACGCCAACGAGCTCCCGGTTTTCATTGCGATTGTTCTCTTCTACAAGGAAACGATTAACATCGACGGCTACACCCGATAATGATTTCTCGTTAACTATTACTGACGACCCAAAGATAGAATAATGACAT
This sequence comes from Anoplophora glabripennis, assembly GCF_000390285.2. Lineage (NCBI taxonomy): Eukaryota > Metazoa > Arthropoda > Insecta > Coleoptera > Cerambycidae > Anoplophora > Anoplophora glabripennis. The sequence continues at coordinate 837,307 of NW_019416249.1, forward strand.
AAGACATAAGTGACCGAGTTCAGATCCATCTGCATTAATCGTACATGGTTTTACGATTGCATTACTCAGTCTGCAGCGTTGTTCAGTTCAATACAATAGGTGTAGTCGAAGTGCTATATTTAGCTCTCTATACGGGTAGCCCATTTTAGTTAGGATCACAGGGTACAGGCTAGTCAGTGATATGAAAAAATTTCTGGCTAACTTGATTGGTTTTCGACATGTACAGGATTTTTTGGTTGACTGATTGGCTTTAAATTTCAGTTGTGAAATATTAATAGATCTAAAATGTTAGAACGACTGCAATGTGGTACAGGGTTGGCTGTAGGTGGGGTTCCCTTTTATGTAATTTTATTCATACAAAAAGTGGCACAACTGTTGCCTCCTTATAACAGCACTCTTTGTACCCATTTCAAAAACGAAAATTACCGCTCAACATTGACCGAGGTCACTAGTATTAGCGTCACTGTACAATAATATGTACATGTCGGCCTCGGATTTAAAGCTTCGCATCGATCAATTTATTCGGTACGTATCTAACAGTGCCCTAATACCTACCCTGTCGGCCTAGCGTGCCGGTGAACAATATTGCCGTTTACTAGCATAATATTATAAATTACTACTGTTTATTAATCTTGATTGTCGCACAAACTTTCGGATCTCTAAATATTACAAGCATATTTGAATGCTTCTCATATGATTTTCTTCCATAAAGTGACGGACTCATTTTCTTCGTAATTCATATTTTCGAACAATATAATCTGGTCTATATAAAAATTACTTTTCTTATGTAGGTGTTACAGTGTCAAATCTATCATTTTTTGAAAGTTGCCGCTTTATTATTTCGTGGAATTTCAATGAAACATGAAAAACAAAAGGAGAAATTTCGCTATTTATATAATTTTATAAATATTTTTTATTTATGTAACATTTTTATCGAGTTTTACCAAAAGAAAGATCTCTATTGTTTCGAAATTAAATCAAACTTTCATGTATAGTTTGAAAATTTGAGAAAATGTATTTATTGGTAATAATTTCGCAATTGTAAAAATAATCAAAATGTAAACTGTCGAATTTTCACGCAATTTCTGCCAGGCCTCATTTTAGGAGAAATTGTATGATTTTCAATATGACAATATTTTTTCCATGTGTACATCGCAAACTTTTAATTTGATAAAGGAAATTTCCTTGTCGTATTTATATGACGCAAAACAGCTGGATCGTTCGTCGGCTGTCTCACCTATGGCACACTGATGAGGACTAATAAGTCCGAAACCGGTCTGTGTTTGGTGGGTTAAACTGGCGAACGATCCTAACTGTTGCACTAGGTGTTGCGGGTATAATTCAATGCCGGTAGGGGCATATAGCCCTCGGAGTAGTTGTTCCTCGCAACACTGACAAATTAAACATTGTCTTCGCCCTCTGTGGTTGGCAGTCGTGCAACAAGTACCTCCAATATAGCAGGTCGCTTCCTACTGTAGCCATTTGAATGGCACAGTTGGGAGTCAGCACGACAGATGGAGCCATTTGCGCTCCCGCGTACAATACATCGCAAACTGTTCTATTGCTTTGCCGGGTCCTTCGTCCGTCACTCTGAAGGACTCTACTTATTTGCACCGAAGTCGTCCAGACACGAAAATAAATCTCAAATGACGAGCCGGCGTCCTGTTAAGTTTGTTCTTTTAGTTTCCCATATCGATAAATTCGAAACCAACATCAATATTCCCTGACCTAATTTCCACGGTGAGGGAGGTAGATAGTGCACCCGCAGCCGTTGGAAAACAATGCAATCCTTTACTGTCACGGCATACTAAATATAGCCGTCCCTGGAAAACCAGTTATGCGTTCACAGTCCGAGAGGAAAAGCTTTTAAGGCAGCCGTCATGTGTGTTTTATTTCAGAACGAGCTTTATCCGTATCATGCCTGGTTAGTAACAGCTATTTTGAGGACGTCACAATGTACCTAGTAACATATATTTTTTCTATTCTATTTAACCGCACAAGATAAATAAATCTTCGTGCATTACAAAATCCGGCGCGAAGGACCAAAATCAATCCGAATATATATTTTTGATTTGACTGAAATTTTAATACTCAAATTGGTCAAATCCGGTCCTGTCTACTTCAATTTGTGTTAATCCAAGTTTACATTCCACTGAGCCACATTAGAAATTAGTAAAGTATTAATACAACAGGAAATATAACTCTACACACCCCAGTGACATCGTTACATAAACCACGATCTTATCAACAGGAAAATCTACAGCGTCGTAATTAACTATGTTAGCCTTTCTGTTTCCGCTTCCCACATGCATAAGGTAACAAATGAACGCCCAAAAATAACCTTGAACCGAACCGATCGCGATTTTTTTCTGATTGAAGAAGTGCTGCGTTCAGTATAAACATTCATGACGTTTCAAATTGTGAGTGTATCATATTTATTAATTTACTATTGAAGCTAATTTAAATCAAGTCTAAAAATTATAATTTGATGAAGTCACACTCTATGACATAAACAAGCAGCTTCAAAGCAAGATCAATAACTAATGATATTGTAGGTAACAACTACTCTGCGGGCTAAAGCTCCGTCCAGCATTGCATTACACCCGTAATTAATAAATTAACAAAAATGTGATTATATCAGTAGTTCATTAAAAGGTTTTCTTTGAAGTAGCTATTTGTGTGTGTTTTTTTAAATTGTGTTGTCATGATTGTTAAAAAATATTTAAAAATTTGTAAATAATAATAATGGATTAAATTAGAACCTTTTGCCAAACCAAACCACCAAAACCAAACCAAAAAAGAAAAGTTATTGTATTTCCTTAATTTTTATTATCGTACCACGGCGGAAGTTTAATTAGAATAAGTTTCACGCACGCAAACACGTTGTTCGCGAACCGAAGCGAAGATTTTTTTTAATGTAACTTGAGAAAGGACGAGCTGGTTTAAACCGCTTTCGTGACTGGGCGAGGGTTCTCTTTTGCAATTTTTCGGCCTCCTACGTTACGCTTCCGTTTTGAGGAAATGGGTGAGGCACAAGTTTATTAATGGATGCCATGTTGTCGCCGTAAATCAGGGGATAAGTTTACATGTGTTTCGGTTTGTATATGCGATCTAACAAGTGCTCCGTAGATCGTAAAAATAGCTGTTACATAACATTTACGGGGTTCGTTTTGAGTCCCAGGGGGGAAGCGAGAAATCTGGTGTGATGTTTTAGATCCAAATCAAGTAGGTGGTGAAAATTTATATCCGGAGTATCTCTGCACAAAAATATTCTCCCTCTAAGTACATTTCGATAAGAAAGGTAGTTATTCATTAGATCATTTTAAGGAAAGAAGGTTTTATCTCTTAAACGACTTAGTTTTTAAGAAATAGGGTATTAAAGTTTTGGAATCAGATCTAAATATCTCGATTTGTTTGACGTAGATTAGTGCTGTCGCTTAACAAAATAAAGGTAAAAATTCGTTGAATTTGCATAGTTATTTCGACGCCACTGGTTATTTTGTAAATTTGGTTAATTCGATTGCTAATTAAATATTTCAAAGAGAAAAGTTCTCTTGCATCTTTTTTAAAAACATGCCATTGATTTCCTTTAGTCTATAATAAAATTAAATAAATTAATTAATAATTACTATAAAGTTGAGTAAATCAAAAACTGTTCGTTTAGTAAAAAAATTAAAGAAATTTTTTGTTGCAAATACAATTCTAAATAACGTAATAATGTCTACCGATAGTTGTCAAAGTGTACATAATTTAATTTTTGTAACTTCCTCCACAAGAAAAAATAAAAATGAATTTTTTTTCTCTTATTTTGATGGGATATAAATCTGGAGTGAGTGGGCGGAGAAGCTTTTTAAATAAAGACCCTCTTAATTTTCAACGACACTTCATTTTTTCGCAGTTAATTATTTACACTATACAGGGTCGGAAAGTCCCCATGGTTCATCGGCCGTTACGTGAGAGCGATAAAGTAAGTCATAGAAATCCGTGCGATAGAGAAGGATGCCTATAATGAAGGCGTCTCATAGTCACCGCCCGTTTCGCCCTTCCACAAATAACTTCCACTTGTAATTCAGCGACCGGTTATCATCTTTGTTTTCGTCGTTTGGCTTTTCTTTAATAGATGTCACTACTTATACAATTTCGACTTAGGTATTCAGATATGTCAATACCATCCGTTAACAGAGGGCAGCACAACGCGTAATAAAGAAAACTTTTTACAGTAGCTAGTACATAACTCTGTTTATAAATCTAGTGACCTCGTTTCCCCTACTGAGAAGTTATTCAAATGGAGTATAGTGCTCAGCTGCATTTAAAGTTCATTTAGTTGTTATTTAAGTATACTTTTTAAATTGACTTAAAAATCTCAAGAAGTGTGTAAAGGCAATTAAAGGATACGCAACGGCATGGGTGATACCGCTTACGAACGTGAGACCATATCCTTCATTCAACTGCGCAGACATGGAGTCGCGCGCAGCGGTGATGGGAACGTACTCGAGACCATGCTCTCTACCTTCATTTGTTCAATGACGCGCGCAGCGATACTGATGTCATAGGCGACGCAAGCTACGTAAACCTATAGTAGGATCATATTCGATGCAAAGTAATAAATCATTGCCTGTCAAGGGATCCAGTGCAGTACGGTTTTAAGGGGTTTATAAATTGAATGACTTCTTTATGCATTATGAGGGAATGAAGGGATCAGTTCACGGTTTCTACGAAAATCCCTTTATTCTCATAAACTATTCATTTTAAATGTAATTTATTATAAATCCAATTTGTTCTTTAAATTCCACATATATACTATATTTTACCTCTGTACGTGCCACTGTTGTTTACTTGTTTTATGGAGGCGGTCTATGATTTACGACCAAGCTCGCCAAGTTAGTATTTGACGTATAACCGACCACTTCGTACACTCGATGCACCTGGGCGACTACAGCTACGCACAGAACACAGTGCGTATGAAGCGGCTTTTCATATTTTACATTCAATTTCATTTTAAATTTGAAATGGTTCATCTTACGCGTCCTAAAAATAATGATTTTCACACGATTTTCCTTTGATAAAAGACAATATTTTGCTCTACTTTGCATCGAATACGATCTTACTACAGTTGTACACGCGACAGTACCGGAAGCCCATCCGAGGCCACGCCCTCTACCCCACTCCACAGGACTGGAGGAGCGCGTTTGCACTGACATCAACGGGAACGCAAGTGGAACCTCCCGTCTCTGTATCGTGCAGATCTACACTGACGTTATAGTCATATATGTAGAAGTTCTAATAGTTGGTCCGCCCCCACACAGCCAAGCCCGAGATTAACAAGGACAGTTCGAAGATTTATAGCTAAGCCTAAGGATGTGAAAGGTAAATCTGCAACTGGCAGCGATCAGGTACACAAGTCACGGCATAAGAACCTGAAAAACTATCGTACTGTAAATAATTCCAATATTTTTCCGAAAATGACATTTACACCTATTAATAAAAGAAGGTATTTTTCTTGTTCATTCGTTTTGAGAATCCCGGGTTCAGAGTATCCCCAGCGCTAATCTCGCGCGCACCTCATTAGACCAGCCCAATTTCGATGACAGCACATAAATGGATAGAGTTTCAGTGGGCAACCGGTCCCTCGTTACTGTTTATCCTGTACCCGTGCCATGTAACGAAATATTTAGTGAGACTAATGACTGTACGAGTCAATAAGTTGGAACTAATTCGACCGTCTGAGGGCGATCGATCGTAACAAATTACTTACAAACAGGCGTTAACGCTCTTATGAGGATTACTTTCGAGGAGGTCTCGTCCGGCGGCCACACACGCGCACGCAAAGTTCGAGACTTGCATGGAAAAGTACGCTTGGTGCAAAACTGTTGCTGAGCTGGTGAGCTGTAATTTTTTTTATTGCGATTTACTTGGTATTAAAATAGGGTAAGTGGTTGAGAGATGGATAGTTAGGAGAGACAATCAGCTGTTAATAATTCATCCATAGTCTATCGGAGAACGTCACTTTTTCAATTATACTTAATTGTAATGTAACTAGCTGCATAGAGTAACTACTGCATCATATTTCACATTCTCAAGAGATAAGCTCAAATATGGGTTTAGGGAGTGCCACCAATTTTGTGGCGGATTTTGATAAAATATTCGTATCATCAATCTTTAAATAGTTTCGTCAATACAGAGTATGTGAAACTTGGAGTGGTTTGACTTTGCATGATTTTGATACAATACAAGCATCCACATCTTCTCCCTGTTGAGGAAAGAGGAATTCCAAAGTATGAAAAATTAAAAAACGAGTTTTTCATCATTTTCATTCCTTTAAAACTGCAGAAAATGTTAAATGCTAAATAAAAATTAATGCATAAATTGTTTATATGCCACTTCCAAGAAAAGTGCAAAATTTTGTGTAAAGGAAAAAGTAGATTGATTACGAATATTTGTATGAATTCTGTTGTCCATGTCTCATTTATTTGGAGGATAATTTATGTTAAACTTTATTTTTAAAGATTCTACTTTTATACTAACGTTTCCAAATGTTTCAGGTGACGACGTTATAATTTTTAATATTATTATAAACAATAAAAATCTTATTAATTAACATTTATTCGAGATGATGTCCATCCATCCTTTTAGTCTATATATTTGAATGAAACAAAATATAGCTATACATAGAATGTCCTCCCGATCAGAGAGTGCAATTGGAAAAACAATTGAACCTTACGGGTACTTTAATTTATTTTAAAATATGGCCAAAGAATATATATTTTGAGAAATAAATTCGTCTATTTTCTGCAAAAAATGATATAGGGCTAAATATTAGACACTTTATGTTGATAGTGATTCATTTATTGAACTTTCAATTTGACCGGAAATAAATTTTACCATTAATACTTATTTTTTTACTAACTTCGTACCGTTCCACCTGATGCATTATATGGTATTTTTTATTTAAAATTCAGCAATATATAATATGCCATACTTTTGATGTTGTATAAGCTAAATATGCAACAAAATAAAATTGTTCATATTTAGAATGATTCATGTTTGTCTGAAGACTATTGTTGCTTGTAAGATGACACCACTAATAAAAATAATATATGTTAAATACTTTAAAATTTATCAATAGTCGTATTGTTTTTAAACAATAAAATTGTTTTAGTTTTCCATAAATTTCGAAATTTTTAGAATGGCTATCTATTTTATTTATTACTTCTCTCATTAAATGACATATTTTTTATGTAGATAATATAGTGTTTTTATTAAAGTCAGCATTGGGATGTCGTATATCTTGAAAGATACAAGGTTGGTAAGATTAAGGCAAAGTTGCGTTTGTTTTCAGTTTGAAGTTATCGATGAAAAATTGAAGATTTTAATTTAAACAAAACATTAGTTTAAACGAAATTGTGACAAACGTATTTATCATATTTCAAATGCATTAATTAATCAATGAGTTCGAAGCATATCTTGCTCTTCTATGACTACATATTTGAATTCTCCACAAAGAACTATCATTATCAGAATGTCAAAAAGTCCATCTCTTTCCAATTTCGACTAAAAAACTAAAAAGCAAAGTATCCAAATATTTCAGTTTTATAGAATAATTATGTAATAAAAAAGATATTAGTCTAAATTTCATTAAATACAAATAAAGTTAATTGGACAAATGAGTTACTGTCACCTAAATGAAATATCTCTAATTGTTCTTATAACATTCTTTGCTACTTGATTTTGTTTTTCATCTACAAGGTGTCCCGAAATTCATGCAACAAAATTTGGTCACAGATTCTTAAGACAAATTTAGGGGACCCGTATTTTTTATTTTTGCCAAGTGGCCCCCTCTTTCGGAGTTACAGCCCCCTAAAGTCCGCCCCTAAGAATAATATATTTTTTTATATCTCAGAACCCTGTTGTAGGAGAATCACTAAATTTGGTACACAGGGGTTTTGTGACATGTGGAATCTGATGGTGCTACGTTTTTTGGCGGGGAACCCCCTTAAGACAATTTTTTGTGGGCCCCTTTGTCTTTGGAGCCAAATAAATTTGGTCGCATATTTTAATTTCTTAAAAATTACACAGGTCAACAAGGGTCACTAATATTCATTCTCGAAGGATTTTGGTGCGCTGAATCCGAATCTGGCCGCAGACTTGCTCTATCACGCGTCAGGTTTTTGAGATCTATACTACCTATACCTATACTCCGCAGTCGAAATTATAGAGAGTAACTCATCGCTAGCTTTTAGACTAGTAAGGGGGATGAAGCGTGCCGGGAATGAAAATCCATTGGCGTGTCTGCGTAAAAGGCAACAAGATATAGAAAATATTGAAAAAAGATAATAAAACATAACATCTAATATTTTTTTACGGTTTTCTATAACCGGCACTTTGATCCATTTTAATTATTACAGCATTTTAAAACGTCCCAGTTGTATTTTTTTAATTTATAAATTTATTATAGCCATGGAATTGGACTCCTCGTCTACGCTTATGCTATGACGTTTCTCAGGATAGGTAAATCAAGTCCGTTTACACCCACTAAAAAAGCATTTCCCTATTCCCTACCAAGTGCAAAAGACAGTGATATAATATAGATCGACGTTCAATGTAACTCAGTCTATAGACGATTATAGATTATATCGATGTGCGTAGCGAGCGGCACAAAGATAAATAATATTGAACCGTATAAAAATCAATTTATATTTTATACGCATTATGGTAATAGTGTTTTTATATTATGTACGAGTCACTCTCTCTAATTTCGACCGCGGAGTATACATATAAGTGCAAAAAACACTGTTTTTCGTCATATTTGAGGTTATGTAGTAATGCCATCTATTATTTTTTTTAAAAAAACTACATAATTTAAAAGTACAAGGCTCCCTCTTTTGAATGCCGTTGAGTTTGCTCAAATATCTTTTCTTTTTCATTGAGACATCACATGTTGAAATTTCTAAGTCTATCAATTTCTTTCTTTCTTAATACGCGAAAATCTACTAAGGCTCTCTTAGACGTCAAACAGTTGATTGCAGTTCAGAAACTTCATACTCAGAAACCTTCAATACATACGAACTCACAAACTCCAAATCCACAAACCCACAAACCCCAAACCCACAATCCCTAAACCCACAAACCCCAATTCCACAAAACCCGAACCTACAAACTCCAAGCTTACAAACCCCAAGCCCACCAACAGTTTCTGAATTGCAATCGATTGCTTGATGTCTAAGGGACCCTTAGTAGATTTTCGCATATTAAGAAACTGAGAAACTTAAAAATTTCAACATGTGATATATCAACGAAAAAAAAAAAAGATATTTGAGCAAACTAACGGCATTCGAAGGAGGAAGCCTTGTACTTTTAGATTCAATGTATTAGTTGTTTCAAAAATATTAGATGGCATTACTACATAACCTCAAATATGACGAAAAACAGTGTTTTTTGCATTTTAGGTTAGGATATCTCAAAAACCCGACGTGATAGAGCAATTCTGCTGCCAGATTCGGATTCAGCGCACCTAAATCCTTCGGATACATATATTTAAGTTTCTGCTTCCAAAAGAAAGTTTGTTGGTCTGTGTTATCAATCCACTAGAAAGCCATTAAATTTAGAAACTTTTTGTCTCTTTATACTTTTTTCGTAAAACGCAATGTTTTCGAGAAAAATGTCAAAACGTAATCGAATGCATTTCGTGATTCGCCATTTTCCTCAAAAACATTGCGTTTTACGAAACAAATATTAAGAGACAAAAAATTTTCTAAATTCAATGGCTTTCTAGCTAACTAATAATTTAAAAAAATAAATAAATTTGCGACCGAATTTTTCTGGTTCCAAAGGCAAGGGGGCCCACGAAAAAGTGTCTTAAGGGGTTTTCTCGCCAAAAAGCGTAGCACTGTGTGATTCCACATGTCATAAAACCCCTGTGCACCAAATTTAGTGATTCTCGTACAATATGTTTTGAGATATAAAAAAGACTTCTTAGGGGCAGATTTCAGGGGGCTGTAACTCCGAAAGAGGGGGTCAGTTGGCAAAAAGAAAAAATACGGGTCCCAAAATTTGTCTTAAGAATCTATGACCAAATAATTTAGTTGCATGAATTTCTGGACACCCTGTACATCACTTTAAATCGATATTCGATTGTTTTTATGATTCCATATCCATATCCTGTTTCTGGGGGTCTTTTTACGTATGTCTACATCTTATCACCCCCCCCCACCCCCCCACCATTTCTCTACCGTAAAGAGGTAAATCGCGATAAAAATATAATAGATCTATGTAATAAGAATTTGCTAAAATGTCTCTATCGTAAAGTAACAAAACAATACTGTGTGTGTATGAACCACTTCAGACCTTTGTCGTCAACAGGATGTAAGAAGAATCTCAAATTGCTGACTAATTTCCATATACGGGCAATCAGGCAATAATCTTGGCCTTTAATTTATTTAACAACTTCATAACACACCCGTGTAATTCTCAGTAATCATTGATATCTCTGTCTATTCACGGATAAAAGATAATCCAGTAAACGAATAACGCGATGATTAGGACTCTTATCTACATTTTTTAATCTACATTTGAACACAATTGCAAGTCAAAATTATGTAAATTTAATTGCCATCATATTCACCTGGCTCGAATCATGTTGATTTTTTCTCAAAACCCTGTTCTTTTAGTTAATTAAGGACTTCTTCAGACTAAATTATTAATTAGCTGAGTACTTCAAACAGTTTTTGAATTAATACATGTGCGTTTAAACAACGATTAAGCAAACAAAACACCAACAGGTGACGCCACTCCATGAACAAGAAAGAGCCACTTTTCCACACATGATTAACGTTTAATTTACCGTCACCTGTGGTTTTCAGGTTGCAGACGTGGGACAGTACCTTTCTTTTTTCAGAGCATGTCCGAGACCGGTACGAAAGAGCAAAAAGATTCACCAGACATGTTACATTGTCGGTATTTATGCATTCGGACTCGTACAACTAACGAGGCCAGTGCCCACAGCCCGTTTCCGGTTAAATATTGAATTATAGATTTATACAGACCGCTCGAGCAGCTCGAGAGCTCGCGTTGCATCGGATTATATTTAATTTACAATTCATTCGGATGGGAGGCTAATTATTCGATTTAAGTTTGTTGTTGATCGTAACCGAATCAGCCCTGGAAAATTTAGTACATATGTAGAGAATATTGTAAGGAGTTATTCTTCGTTATAAGACAATTTTAAATGAAAATTATACGCTTTTCTCAAACCATTTTCGAAATAAATATTTACACTGTCGAAGAAAAGTTAATTATTAGTCAGCAGCTGAAATTTTTTATCAAAAATTGCATTAAAACCACACCTAGCATAATTAAAATATCAAAAAACTACTAATTTTTTTCCTTTTCTGCTTTTGAATTTCTACCTACTTTTTTTCTCTTCTTCCTCTAAAGCAAATGCTATAATATTCGATTCACTGTTAGAGAGCATGTTTTTCTATACATATATGGCTGACAGTTTTCAAGATGTGTACCCATATAGTCATTGATTTTTTTTACTGTTATTACTGTTTCGTCTAAGTTTTAAAACTAGGATATCTCAATTAATGATTCAGATAACGACGTAAATCGAAAGAGAAATTGTTGAGAAAAGATAGGACTACAGTTTAATTCAAGTATATGGTGTTTCAAATGTTGAGGGGGAAAACTTATTCTTCCCTTTCACCCTGTATATTCTGAAAATATCAATGAGAACTTTTGGAAATTGAAAAATGAACCTACTATTAAAACTCTCGAGTAGACTTTTGAAAAAGTTGAAAAGTTATAACAGAAAACTCTTCATATTCCTGCCTAAACTACCCCTACCAGATCATACAAAGTGTCCCATTTTAATATACCAGACGGCATATTTTTTTAATTCGACTTTTATAAAAAAATGTTTCGAATAAAAGTTAGCAGGTTTCGAGGGGGTTAAATTATGGCGACCTTAAATTTGACCTTGAAGTCAAATATCATTTCAAGGTCAACCTTGATTTTTTGAATGGAAACCCATATTTTTTATTACAGATTCATATTCTGTGGGAAAAAATACGTAATTTTTGTATGAAACATTTTTTTGAAAACTTCTCGTGAAAGTGCGCTGTACTTTTAAGCCTCCCGCGCACTAGGTAGCCTGGCTGAAGCAGCCTGGCTGCGGCAGCCAACATTTTGAGCAGCCAATGCCAACAGCCATTCTTTAGGAGCCAGTATAGTTATTCTGTTTATACACTGTGCTCAAGATGGACGTAGAAGAGGCAGTAATTATCTACCTTTTAAGCAGAATGAAACGAAAAACAAAAAAGAAACGATACTGGATTCACCCCCTTCTTCGTGAGAGGCACTCAAAAGGATTATTTCAAAGCTACTTTCAAGATTTAAACAACATCCCGAATCTTTTTTTAACTATACAAGAATGTCAGCGCAGTGATTTTATGAGTTGTTAGATAATCTCAGGGAATCGATAACTGGTGTCAATACTCGGATGCGAGCTTGTATAACCCCCGAAGAAAAGTNATTAAAACTCTCGAGTAGACTTTTGAAAAAGTTGAAAAGTTATAACAGAAAACTCTTCATACTCCTGCCTAAACTACCACTACCAGATCATACAAAGTGTCCCATTTTAATATACCAGGCGGCATATTTTTTTAATTCGACTTTTATAAAAAAATGTTTCGAATAAAAGTTAGCAGGTTTCGAGGGGTTTAAATTATGGCGACCTTAAATTTGACCTTGAAGTCAAATATCATTTCAAGGTCAACCTTGATTTTTTGATTGGAAACCCATATTTTTTATTACAGATTCATATTCTGCGGGAAAAAATACGTAACTTTTTTATGAAAAATTTTTTTGAAAATCTCGCGAAAGTGCGCTGTACTTTTACTGTTCCATTTTAATTCTCAGGCTAGTATCTCTAGAAATAAGCAAAATGGTGAAAAAAGTTGTTATGTTTCAGGGGGGGGGGGGGGATCAAATTACCGTGACCTTGAAATTAACCATAGTCAAGTATCAAGGTCATTTCAATGTCAGCCTTGATTGAAAAATAAAAAATCTAGATTGACCTTGAAAATTGAATCAAGGTCACCATAATTTGACTCACTCGCAACCTGGTAACTTTTGTTGGAAATATTTTTTTACAAAAGTCGAATTAAAAAAATTATGCGGCATCTTTTTAATATACAGGTTAAAGGGTTGTAACTTTTTTATAATGCATTCTAGAAGGAAATTTTTATTATATTTCTACGAATTTTGTTACATTGTTTACTACTTTGTACATCCTAAGTTTTTTAATTTATTTTTTGATCGCGGGAAACTTGNTCCCAGTGCGCTTGCCAGATTAAAAATTCGAGGTTGAGTAGGCTGCCGCAGCCAGGCTGCTTCAGCCAGGCTACCTAGTGCGCGGGAGGCCTTACTGTTCCATTTTAATTCTCAGGCTAGTATCTCAAGAAATAAGCAAGATGGTGAAAAAAGTTGTTAGGTTTCAGGGGGGGATCAAATTACCGTGACCTGGAAATTAACCTTAGTCAATTATCAAGGTCATTTCAATGTCAGCCTTGATTGAAAAATAAAAAATCAAGATTGACCTTGAAAATCGACTCAAGGTCACCATAATTTGACCCACTCGCAACCTGGTAACTTTTGTTCGAAATATTTTTTTTATAAAAGTCGAATTAAAAAAATTAGGCGGCATCTTTTTAATATACAGGTTAAAGGGTTGTAACTTTTTTATAATGCATTCTAGAAGGAAATTTTTATTATATTTCTACGAATTTTGTTACATTGTTTACTACTTTGTACATCCTAAGTTTTTTAATTTATTTTTTGATCGCGGGAAACTTGTAAAGCTTAATGTTTTAGACCTTGTAAAAGAGAAATTCACAAGTATTTTCTATCAACATTATCTACTTTTAAATTCGATTTTTGAGAATAGGGACATAAACATTAACGGTAAAATGGGTAGACTATAATAAATCACAAAGATAATGTAATTGATAAAAAAAATTGCTATCAATGGGACAAACATCACCATTTTTTTTTTAAATTGGAAAACTGAAATACACGGTAAACTTCGGAATGAATCATTCTTAGTATGCCTCAGGGTTGCAAATGTAGGACTCGTAACTCAATGCCACCTCCGGCGAAGACAAAATGTTTTGAAAAGTGCACAGCTTTGAATCACGGCGATAAATGTATTATTTTAAAACGACCAAGGCATTAGTACTCGAGTGTCATCTTTAAAATTTACTGGTCAACGGAAATATGACTGTAACTTGGCAGTGCTCTTAAGTATGCCATCTAATTTTGGTCGGTGGAAAATCGGCCAGATGGTCTCAAATTCCTAAAGATCATAAAGAAGTGAATTCGATACGTTGTACAAATCATGGAACATACAGTTAGTACAAGGTGTCCATTTAGTGGTCTTCTATAATGTCTTTGCCCTTAGTGAGAGAACAAAAATTACGCTGAGATAATGTTAATGAGACTGAAAACATCACATTTTAAAATTGTTATATACGGGGTGTCCAAGTAATGACAGAAAAAATTGAAATGGTGGAATCCCTGTTGTGTGTTGAGAAAAAAAGTGCTAATGATCATCTCCAAATATATTTGATATAGATTAATGAAAGTTGGTTTAACTTAATAAAAGTAAAAATTCACTAAATTTGTATGCAAATATATCAACCAGTGGCGGGAATATTGAGAGGGATCCTATTTAAGAACTCCAGAATTTCGATGCCACTGAGTATTCTAGAAATACACTTGATTCCCAGCATTTCAAAGGAAAAATGTATATTCAACTTTATTTGCAAAACGACTTGTTTTGGAGAGACAATTTTTTTTTTATCTAAAATACGCTTGACACACAGTTGAATAAATCTAACTTTAACACTGTTAAATTCACAAAATTATATTACAGGAATTTTTGTTGCAAATATGATTCTAAATATACTTAATGCAATCATTAAAAATTAAAAAAATAATTGACACCGAAATATCTAATTTTCATAGTACCTATTTAAAATTGCATTTGCGAAAAAAGTTCCTAACTTGGTGATAATGATGAATCTATACCTTTATATCGATTCTATAGGTCTATAGGTCTATATCGACCCCTAGGGGTCGACTCGGAACAAGGGGTCCATGTCAGCGAAAACAAAAATTGGGTGTGCATTTAAGCAAGCCATGACCGAAAGAGTGACCGCAAAAAACCTGTGATTTTCGCCCGTTTTTTCACAATTCGCAGAAAATTAAAAAACATACATAAAAATATGTTTTTGGTCGCAAATAACTTGTCGTAAAAAACTAAAATGAGCATAGCTTTTAGTATTTTGAAAATTTTAAAAATCACCCCTACTTAGGGGTTGAAAAAATGTCAAAAATGAAGAATTTGAATATTACCAGTTGATATAAAAACTATTAGGATGTGAATTATCTGAATATTTTTTTTTTGGAATTTTTACAATTATTTCTGACATTCTCTATTTTTGGGGATGATTCCACCCCCTGATCCGCGCTTAAGGGTGGATTTTCTAATTCAACATGCTTATTTCAGTAATGAAAATAAATTTTTCTTTGTACCACGAATCATTCGATAGAAAAATTCACATGCTAATAGATTTTATATTTACTGGTAATATTCAGTTCTTCATTTTGGGCGTCTTTTCAACCCCTAAATAGGGGATTTTTGAAAATTTTCAAAAAACTAAAAGCTATGCTCATCTTAATTTTTTACGATGAGTAATTTGAGACCAAAACCATATTTTTATCTATTTTCTTTAGTTCTCTGCGAATTGTGAAAAAATGGGCTACTTTTGGGGTCACTCTTTTGGCTTTCCATAAATGGAATAATTCATATAACACAGATAGTACCCATGTACTTACATAATACTTTCTTGTAATAGACATAAAGTACAAATGAAGTAAATTTTTTTATAACAGAAAAACATAAATGTTTATGAAATATGATGAAGATTTGGGGAATTTTATGACTTCATGCTTTAATCTCTTTAATCATTCGAGATCGATGATGGGATAAATTCTCCGTCGTCGCGTCGGGTCAAACCAATAACTTAATTGTATATTTCATAAAATTGTGCAGTAGGCAATTCGCTTTGTCACCGCAACATTTGTAATTTGTAAAAACCAGCACTGTGTCAGCTGTCAAAAACACATTTGAAGTTGATGAATTTGTATAGCAATTCAATATTAGAAAGGCGGGGATCTACCCAAAACAAATAAAATTGGCAAGTATTCTACGAAACAAAAAAGTTTGGGAACCTATGATTTAAAGCTAAAAATAAGTCGCAAATAAACTCGTTTCACGAATAAAGGACATATTTATTATGAAATACGATTGTAAATTAGAACTAATCAAATTTCCAAAATACTCAATGACGTCGAAATTCTGATATTCGTGTTTTTGTGATATTGTAACATCCTGTATCTCGAAAACTTTTTCATAAAATTTTGAAACAATACTTTATTAGGTCTGTTCCATAATCTAATACAGGAGATACTAAAATTTGAATTTATTATAACTGACCTAAACATATTTTCAAAAAATCATGACTTCCTAACGTGGTATTTCCGAGTGAAATAAATTTAGGATTGCATGGAGACCTTAGAAAAACTTCAACTCGAAAAAAAATCATTATCTTCCATTAAAAAATACACTTTTATGCGCCAGACATTTTTGCAACACTTTGTATACACTAATTTTAAAATGTGTCATTGACATTTCCAAAATTATATTTTCTCTCTGCATGTGATTAAAGAAGAGGCCGCTAAATGGACACCCTGTATAATTAAGCCATAATTTTTTAGTTGTCCCTGTACCTTCATTCTACTTGGAAACAATATTTTTTTAAATTTTGGATAATTACTAATTACTCGCTTGTCCGTGGAGGTATTTTTTTAGCGTATATATCTGGTATCAAAAGCTACATGATTTTATTTGATAAAAAATTTGGGAAACTCCTTAAAAAACTTCTTAAAGTGATCTGAAGTTTGACAAATCGTCAACTTCCTTCCGCAAAGCTATAAATTATTCATCTACGCCCAAAATAACCAAGGAAAGGAAAATATTGAAGTTCCAATTTGGCCAGGGGACTGTCAACAAAAAAAAAGAAAATTTATTAAGAGAAATAGACACATTATTTAGTAATAACTGTTACTGATAAAAGTTTTAAGCTTCCGGAATAATATTTTTTAAAGGAAATTGTTGTTTGTCACAGACACGCTTGTAAGCAAATGGAGGAAAATTTATTTGAAGGTAAATCAAGAAAATAAACTTAAATGATTGTAAATATCACGTCTTAACTCGACTTTCGTATAAGTCTGGTCAAGTCTGTGGTCAAGGATTATGGGTATCACCTTCATGATGATTTTTGCAAGATATCGACACAACGGGAAGTAGTCCGGCATATTTTTAACAAATAGGTCTACGACACCAAATGACTGACAATGACCCGGCTTTTTGATCATTTTTAAACTATACACCTGGAAACGAGGGCCTCCGAAAATAAACCAAAGAGAAAAAAAAACAACAGTTGACATATCAATTACAGGCTGTATTTAGCCCGAAATTAAAATGCCGTTTTTCCGCTATTCCTTGGACTTCTTTTTCGAGTTCACCGCTGGCACCGTGCCTGTAAACTGTTTATTTTTGGTGCGTTGTAAATAGTTTCTAATATGAGTAAAGTAACGACTAAGTAAGATGGAACGGATCCGGAGCTATTTCTGTTTACTACCAAACACTACGCCGGTGTATCTAAAGCAGTTAATTTACAAGAGCTACACGATATTTTTAACCTGGTTTAGATGGAGGTTGAAATGTACTGTTGATAGCTTATATACTCCGTAGGTAGTGTGTTAGACACTGTTATCATTGGGATTTTAATATAGTTAGGCGCCTCAGACATTTAAGAAAGTAAATCTTTCATTCCTGAAATCTGCTCCAATTTATTTGACTTAAATTATTGTTTTACTGTAAACGCAGAGGTTCTCGGAACGCTAAATACTTTTCTGATGGGTAATATAATCAGAAGTGGGATTAATTAGCTTGTTGTGAGTATTTTCGTACGTAGTAAGACTGTTTTATAAGCTCGATCATTTATTCGTTCATTGACTTCAATCGTTATTATCAATGTCCTTAGGACATTCGACACTTTGCATGTTAATTGTATATTACGTACCAAGATCCCTAGAAGAATACGGCAGGTTTGAGTATGAGCGGTAGCGACTACTTAAATGCCACAAAAGTCTGTAAATGCACATTTCTAACGTTGCACGTATACTAGCTTTTAGTATTTATATTGTCCTACATTAATTTGAACTGTAATTCTCAAAAATGAGACCCTACTTGAAAAATAAGTTGGTTGGATATAGTCTAAAGAAGTCTAATTGTAAGATTTAGACGAAAGTAGAAATCAATTAGAAATCGCTGCATATTTGAAATTATCACATCTGAATGACTATACAAACCACCATTTCAGATGCTCCTCTTAATTATTCCTGGGGAAGATATTACCTCCATCAAAAGAGTTGAAGACGTAGAAAACATTGAGAATATTTTGGTTATAATTGTACATGACACCAAAAAGAAACTTATATTTACCATAGGATCATAGTGGATCAATGGATATATACATTGTAGCATAAATATAAGAAAAAAAAGCAATAATATAATAGATTTTTGTTTTACTGTCGCCACGAAAAAAAAGCCAAATAAAACTCCCAGATGTTTCTAGTTACAGTGGCCACTGCTTAAGGAGGATCTACCGCATTCCTTGTTGACACTGGGCTTACTCAAACTCTTAAAAGCAATGGGATATGGCAATCAACATGATGTCTGACTGAGGGAGATGTTGAGGAATGAATAAGATCGTAATGTCAAATGGATATTTCACCAAGCACCATCAAGCTAAAGACACCTCACTCCAAGAAAGTTGTTCAAAAGTGGTGGTGAACAACAATAATTTTCAGAAAGAATAAATTGTCGGGCTCGTTCCCACAGTCCACAGTAGCTGGTTGTTTGGCGTACGATGATTTGTTGAGGAGATAATAGAGGGATTAGGATTAGGAAGTCCCGGTTTTATGATATATGACCGTTTATACTTATTTGGGATATAAATTATATGAAAGAAAAAGGAACATATCAGGAGAGAGCAGATTCACTTCAAATATACAATGAAATAGCTAACTATAAAGGGTGTTTCTGGAATAGGTGTGCTCTTTTGAAGGGGTAAAAGAGGACCTGAAAGTAAATAATTTTGATTAAGCAACCTGTAGTGTAAAGTGTCTTGTGTTCCAGAAAATTAAAAGAATTATTATGTGAAACTTAGGCCGACTCCGCATAGCCCCACTTAATCAACTGATTAACCGTTTACAACGCAGTGACCAGATCAGGTTCAGTGTGGTTATTTTTCTCTTTCTTTGATTTGATAATTTTTTATCTTGAAAATATGACCATAGGTTACGAATGAAAATTGTATATTTTCACGTCCTCTGTTGCCCATTTGAAGGAACGCACATCTTTTTGAAACACCCTGTACAATGAATTCGTTTCTATATTATTATATTAATTATATTAATTTTTTTATTTGCATCCCTACTAAAATCCTCATTTATTTTCTTCGTCTGGGTATAATTAATAAGAAGATTGCCACTTTGCTGGTGATAGGAAAAACGAATCAGCGAAGCTTTATAATTCTCAGGAAATTAAACAGCGGCATTTGATGTCGACGTCCAACCAATTTAAATATGTAGGTCAATCTGATTACTTATCAGTTTGCCATCACTTACGACAGAATTACAGCTGCTGATGATCATTTGGTTTGGCTATACTTCATCATCTGCCCTCCCTTTGCGACCTAATTTTTGTCTGATATTTGTAGTGTTTTCTGTTCTGGTTATTAAATTATGCGAGGTTTTTTTATTTTGACACTCAAGTCAAGGATTTAATAATAAACATAATAAAGTTAACTTCAAGTTATTTTTTTAATTAAAGTATGTACTGTATATATTTACATATTTGGTCAGAGCAATTTTTTAAAATTATAGTTGTACATGGCTTTTTTACTTTAGGAGCTGCTCTGTCCTACGATCTCACACTATACAAAAAATGGAAAGCAAATCTGCGTTGCAAATTAAGATCCTTAGCTGCTGCCCACTGCATCTTTATACAGGGTGGTCCCGAAGTAATGGGCCAAAATTCATGGGTAGATTCCCCACGCAAAAATATTGCGATTTAACCGAACTTACCTTAGTCCAAAAGTTGATAGTTAAAGAGATATAGGGTGTTAAATGTAAAATATTATTTCAGTCTTTTTTCGTTTATTCCTTAGGGCCAAATTATTAAAGTAAGTTTAACTTACAGTTAACTAACAATAAGCTTAGAATGTGATCAAATGCAATTAAAACGTACCGACATCAACACATTCTAATTTTCCAGTTAGTTAACTGTAAGATAAACTTATTTTAATAATTTGGCCCTTAACAAATGCAAATATCCTCACAAAATTTTGGGGTTTGAAATTCTTTGGGTAAAGAAATTGAAATTTGTTCACATTTTGGTTAAAGTTCATAGAGGGCAGGTTCACAAAGACAGTTTATTGAAAAAAAATAACCGACCTTATTTTGCAGAAAGTGATATACTCAGGGACACATTATAAACTTTTAGGTGATGGTCATCCAACTTCCGATTTGATCGCAAATCAATTTCATAAGAACTACTTTTCTTACCAACCTCGTATATTTTACTTGCGTCATATGTAATTTTTTATTACGTTTACAGCGATATGTAATATATTTTGTCATGTGATAAGAGAAATAATTGAAAAAACAGAAATATTCGTATCTACATGCAATAAACGCATTTCAAATAGAACAAAAATAATTATTTAAAAGAAAACAGGACTGTTAATGCATCTTACAGTTACTTAATATATGATTTTTAGAGGAAATATTTAAAGTTGGAGGTTATTCTTTCTTATAAGTAACAATTGTTTTTTCAGAGTATACTTTCCAATTTTCTTTTTATACAGGGTGATTCACGACTTATTCACACAAATTTGGGAATAGATACCTACATCATGAAAAATGGAGTCAATATCGTAAAACAAATTTTTGCAAAATCCTTATAGTTTCCGAGAAAAAAATTTTTGTAGTATTTTCAACCCTTAGATCACTGGGCTACTGTAGTCTAGCGTCATTAGCGCTGTGCGCTGTGCTCAATGCGCTCCCTCTCCGCGTGACCCCAAGCGATTCCGAATACTAAAATCCAATTTTAGTAGTAAAATTTTTGAGGTAGTGTTTACATTAGTTGTTCAAGAGTCAAAAATGTATAGCAACTCGGAGTTGATGGATATCGTTTTAATTTATGGTGAAGCAAGACAACATTTGTGTTAGTTCGTAGTAACTGAGTAAAATGGAACTAAATGTGTTTACACGTCGGTGGACAAAATTTTGAATAGTTGCTGTAACATCAGGTGTGTCAAATTATTTTATTAATTAAAACCACAAATTAATTTTATTAATTAATAGTAACAATAGCGGTAAAGGCAGTTGATTTGTTGATATAAAATAGGTGTTATAAAATTTTATATATTTCTTGGGAAAGAAATTCTTTCAATTTTTCGTCCGTTAATTTTTTATTACACATTGCCGCCGTATCGGTTGCCGACTGCAAGCTTTGCTTTGCGCAAGGTGAAGTTTTACAATAGACCAGATTTTTAAATCATTTTCGAAATGCCCTTTTTGATTTTTTTACATATCTGTATTTGTAAGAGTCCCCTATATAAAACTTTTTGGATAAGTTCTGAATCACCCTGTACACGTAGGGGGTTTAGTGCTAATGGAAAATGTAAAAACAAGTTTTCAAATAAATAGTACTGATTGAGCCCATTGTTTTTCTAATGAATTATTCTGATTTGTCCCACGCAAATATATTTACGGTAAATTACCAAATTGCATTAAGAAAAATATAGGGATCGCCCGTCCATCTCGCAATCAGTGTAATTACTGACGCAGGAAACGTTACTAAACAAAGAACTTACTGTGGATTTATTCTCGTACAGCTTCTTCAGTTCCTCGTACAGCCACATCTCCACCGCCAGCCTCTTCCTGATGAGGCTCATCTGGTGGTGGCCGTACTTGGCAGTGAGGAATTTCTCGCGCTTCTCCTTGATCTCGCCCTTGTCCTTGAAATCGACGTGTAGCCCCGTCTTCGCGGGCGAGCGTTCCGATCGGACGTCCGCCAGGATACCAGCGGGGGTGGTGCCGTTCGTGTAGCCCACACCGCACTCCATCTTTAGGGGATGATTCTGCAACGAAAAAAATCAGTTAACTGAATGCTCTAAATAAATAAATAAATAAATAAATAACCTTTATTTTCCTTAGAGACTTTATAATAATGTATGGGAATAGTCAATAATACAAAAAAAGGAAGAGAAAAGCCATAAATTCTTATACTAAAAGAATTCAGTAATGTTATATATACATTTGTCAATTAAATAATATTTTAACTTAGATTTAAACCTACCGAGATTCTCAATCATTTTTATTTTCAAGGGCAAGTTATTAAACACCCTGGGTCCAAACACAAAAGGAGACTTTACAGACACATTATAATAATTACTATAAGGCACGCAAAATTGTATTCCATTGTCTAGTTTTATATGTATGCAAAGCACATACTTTGTTAAAATGATTTTTGTTATTGAAAAAGAAAACACATAATTCAAAGATGTAAAGACTCGGAAACGTTAATATTTTATACTCCTTAAAAATATTTTTACAAGATTGTCTACTTGTTACACCTGCTCACCTGCTATATATCTAAGAATACGTTTTTGTGCCACAGATACACTTTTCGCAGTTACAGAATTTCCCCAAAATACATATTATACCATATCTCAGCCTAGAACTGACTTGTGCATGATACAGGCCCATGACTGTTTCCCACAGTAGTACACGCTTAAAATTTCGAAAAAGATAACACAGTGAATGTAGTTTGGATGTTAAATTATTACATTGTTCCTTCCAATTTAGGGAATCGTCCAGTTGCAAACCCAGAAACTTAGCACTCTTACATTAAGAAATGGAGATATCATTGGTGTTTAAATCTAGCCCTGCACACTGCTTCTGCCAATTATGAAATCTTATGTAATGAGTTTTATTGATGTTAAAATAAAGGGAATTTACTGCGTACCAATTTGCGACGTCATTAAGTATATTATTACACTTGACTTGTAACGACTCATCTATTACATGAGAAATTAATAGAGATGTATCATCAGCATACATTGTTAAACAAGCGTCATCAACTATTTTCGTGAAATCATTAACATAAAGCAAAAACAATATGGGACCCAAAATCGAACCCTGTGGGACCCTCAAATTAACCGAATTTATTTTATTCGCAATTCCATTTTTATAATGGATTACATTAACATATTGCTCTTTGTTTAATTCTAACCCAATTCAGAGCCAAACCGCGAATACCATATGATGATAATTTTAATAATAATATTTTATGATCAACGCAGTCGAATGCCCTGCTGAGGTCACAAAATACCACAACAGGGCACTGGCCAGCCTCAATACGTTCCAACACCGTCCTGTAAAAATTTGCCATAGCAATGGTAGTAGACTTTCCTGCTATAAACCGATGCTGATTATCCGAAATTATATTATGTTTATCAAGAAATGACATGAGACGGTATAAATAACTGTATTCGAAAATTTTAGAAAATCCCGATGTTAAAGTTACTGGTCGATAATTTTCAACGCAATGAACATCATGTTTCTTGTGCACAGGTACAATTTTACCGATTTTTAAACTTGATGGAAATGTAGGTACCTGTTTCAAATGACATATTCACAAGAAATGTCAGTGGTTTTTGATAGTAGGTAAAAAGTCTATTAATACAAATATCGGAAAGTCGTCCGGTCCTGCTGACTTTTTGTTTTTTAATTTGTTTTTCAAAATGTATAAAAGTTCATTATTCAAATAAGGAGTTAAAAATAAGCTATCTTTTACAGTTCTTACATTATTAAAAAACTTATTTCTCTGTAATACAGCTTTTGGAATTTTACTAGCCACATCCTCTGGTGCAGCTATAAAAAAATCGTTAAAAGTTGTGGCAACAAAAAGTGGGTCTTCGTTAATTATAGAATTATCAAACAAACTTATATTTTTCATTTTACTGTAATTACTTGTTAGCGTTGAAACAAAAATTGTCGGATAAGAGTATTTATTATTAACGACGTTTGAAATCAGTTTTAAGCAGTTTCTGTCTGCAAAATGGATTAACTAATCATTTCAAATTTGGTCCATAATCGAGTTACAGAGAAAGGAACTCCTTCCTTAACGATTAGAGAGAGAGAGAGAGAGAGAGAGAGAGAGAGAGAGATAGTATTCCTACTATCGCCCTTTTTCTCTACAGCCTCTACACTTTTCAACAAGGGGTGCTTCCTCTATATGCTCTAAGGATTTAACTGACAATTTAATTTACTCGAAAGTTGCAAAAATCGACTTTTATACAGGGTGCCCCATAATAAGTGTGCAATACTTTAGCAGATTCTACGATCAAAAATAAGTCTTTTTTCTATAAACAAGGGTCGAAAAATATTAATCTAAAGAAAAAATTTAAAAATGCAAAATTTCAGTCCATTTTTTTGTAAAAACCCATTTCTATTATGATGTTTAATGTTTGATGTTTGATGTTTACATTTGAAAATCGTCTATGGACCGTAGAAAATATCCATCCAGGTTATCTCCGATTCGGGTATCTTCGTTGGTATTCCCTTGGTGCCGCTAGTGCTCTACCATTACAATATCCAAACACAAAATAAATGTCTATTAAAATTATTAAAATTCTGCATTTTTTCTTTAGATTTTACTTGATATCCAATACAGCACCGTAAAGTGAAAGCAAAAATTTAAGTTCAATAATCTTTCAAATTAATTCAAGTAAACAAACATTTGTTTCCATGGCCTACCTACCTATTCATGTAATCGTTTTCCATTCTTGAAATAATGTGACAAAACTTTAAAATCGACTTTTCTCGAAAACGAAGCATTTTATCGAAGTAAATCAAGAGTATAATTTTTTTGTGAAAAACTCATATCTATCATGGTTTGATGTTTAAATTTGAAAACATTGAGATGCAAAAAATTGGGGGCGCATTTTACACGTGAGCCTCCCTGCCTGAGACTCCCCAGACTAAAATTAAACAGTTTTCTTGTAGTTCGTTAGAACATTCATTGAGTATCCAACATACCAAAATCATAATGATACGTTAACTGATTTTGGAAATATTTTGAAAAATATGATCTCCCGATACCCCTTTAAGTGGGGTGTAGCTCCCTTAGGAAGCATTCTTCGACCCTTGTTTATAGGAAAAAACCAATCTTATTTTTGATCGTAGAATCTACTGCTAAAGTATTCCACACTTTGTATAATAAATAATAATGAAAAATGCATCATCATATCTGAGGGCATAATCAGCTAGATCACGTCGGCTTTGTAAACCTGGTGCTGTTATTTAGCTATGAAGCTAAGGGTATTTATCGCAATGCCTCCTTGGTCTCGACAACCACAAACGTCAAAATTTGTGAGCAAGAGTCCGCTCTTACTTTCACGTATTTTATCGGATAAACTTAAACCAAAACTATCCAAAAACAAGCGTGTTATATCCCCAATAATATTCGAAAAATTGAAGAGCAATAATGCCAATAATGCAACTCATCACATCGACCATGTCTTTTTACTCTTGGATGTAAGATATGACATCAGTCACTCAGTGTGTATAAAAGGTACAAAAATGTATACGCATCTTTCCAAAAGAAACTGAAATTGAACTATTTTACCGCTATTCAACAAAGGAAATATATAAATTTCGAAAAGTATGCATTACAAAGACGTTCACAGCTTTTTCTGTTGGCGTACGCTTTGCTTTGAGACAACCACTACAGGTAAAAATAACTACCCGAAAACTCGACACCAAATTTCCTGGAACCGATGGATTTTATCACGGGACGCATGCCAACAGCCACGAAATATGCATAGCATAAGAACGTTTAGCCGGAGATAAATCAAAACTTACAAGCCAAACAGGGACAGTGTGGCGGTGCATAGTTTGTAGTTATAAATTTAGATAGGGAGAGCGAACAAAATTACGGGCGCTTCAAAATTGCTTCATTAATATCAGAAACACTCGTTAAAGTTGTTTATCTGCTGCCAACAAGGCGTTTGGAAACTAAAACTCTAAAATAAATTTGACGCAAATCAATTATCTTTTTAAGACGCAAGGTTTAAGAGATTTTGTAAAAGATTATGTGCGCCTAGAATCACAGATAAATATTTCATTAGAATTTTAAGCAAATAGTTAAAGGAAAAATAAACTGCTAAAAAATGGACAGATTAAAAATAAAGTCCACATATTATCGAATGAGAGGATCCTGTTGAACTATAACAATTTTGAACACTTATTTTGAATATTTTCAGTAGAAATTTTATAACACTGATAAATGATGGAACCACATTCCAATTTCCAAATATGTCTTGTCTTCTCGAAAGGATAAACCACAATCAAAAAGTATATTAGGTAAAGTTTTTTTTTTTGGTACAAGAGACAACATTTGGATATATTACGGTGCAATTTGTTTTTAGAAGACCAAGTCCTATACATTGGTTAAATACTTCTGTAACATTAAGTTTTTGTCTATAAAGATTTCCATATCATTAGTAAATAACAGCGGGTTACAATTCACTGCTTTACAAATGTCGTTAATAAAGAGAAGAAATAATGAAGGCCCAAGGTTTGTGCCCTGAGGGACACTGAAGATGCAAAGTAGTTATATGTAACCGATTATATGAAACAAATTGGACTGTAGTCCATAATTATGAATTAAAACATAATATGTTGTTAAAACCAAAGTCGTCAAATTTGTTCTGAGGATACCGGTCACTGTTTTCACTACATAATAAGGTAATATTTCGGCGTAAGCTAGAATAAATTAAAAAATTCCAGTTATTAATAAGCTTAGTATCTCGATGTAAATATTTGTATTTAAATAATTTCGAATAATATTTAATTTGGTGTAATCCGTTAGATGGACAGTAACCTTCTCCACAGTTCAAAAAGGCTATTTTACATTGACAATTTTTTGATCAATTAATTGATGAAGTCGCTTCATCAAGAAATTGGACAAGTGTAATGCACCAAATCTGCTGTCAAATAACATCATCAATTTATTCATCAAGTTCTTGACGAATTAGAGCATGTTCTAATTTTCGTCAATTTCTTCGTGAAGTTCGGAAGTACCAACCCAACAGATTTCCAGCCTCAGATCAGTAATGAGGTTATGTTATTGGAATATGTAAATATTTGTGTGGCGTCGTGCTAGTTTTTACTGATTTGTTATTTACAAAAACATATGTGTCAGAACGGTACCGCTGTTGTATCACTACAATTATGAATGGAAAGGTGACATTTTTGAAATTTATTTGCTTCTTTGATTCATTGGTAGAACTGATTCATACGTCAAAAAACTTGACAAAGTGTGTAGCAGTGTAAAACCACACTGTTTACCAATAAATTCGTGAATTAATTGATGCAGAACTTCGTCAATTTATTGATGAATAAATTGTCAATGTAAAACAGCTATAAGGGCATAATGATCCAGTCTGTATATGAATAATTTAAATACTATTCTAAAGCAGATAAAATTTAAAAATATATGGAATTTAATAAATTTAACTGAAAATAGAAAAAACAGAGCATTTTTAACCAAATGTTGAGTCTAACAGAGCCGGCGCAGGGATCGGTGACCTTCACAGCTGACTCGCGTTTTGAACTGTTCAGTAATTTACGGAACCTTGTCGCAGTTGGTGTCGTGCTGTAAATTGTGTTCGCTGTGTGTATTTAAATAACTATTTATAAGTAGTAACATAATTTTCATTAGCGACTATTAGTTGGGGGGAAAAGTGAAGCAAAATGCCAAAAGAGAAAATATATAGACGGGAATTATTTCAAATGTGGTTTGACAGGTCGAAGGTTACAGGAACATACGTATGACCGCATTATAAATTCTTGTGACAAAACTAAACTAACAAGATATTTGAAGAGCTATGCCTCGTCCAGCGCTGTATATTTCTATTAACTTACATATGCCTTTCTTTCAAGCAATATTCCATTAAACAAACTAGAGAACCCCAAGTTCAGTAATTCCGTAAATTGGAAGCAAATGGACTATCCTTAAATGAACAATTTGATATAATGGTTGATGGTCAAAAAAATATATACGATGCCAATAACATACGCCCAATCAGTAGTACGATAAAAGAAAAAATGCAAGTGTTGGAAAAAATCCAGGATACACAATTTTAGAAAACATAATATGTAAAGTTTTATCTGGTACATATCAGGAGTTACCAGCAAATATATTAATATATAGTTCATGCCTTTATTTCTTTCTCTCTCAGTAGACGCTGAACAGTAATTTTCCCTACACAAGTTAATATTAAGTGATAAAAGTTGCCGTTTCACTAAAGAAAACTTAGAAAAGCACGTAGTAATATGTTTTAACTCCATCCAATATGCCACGGAAGCCTTGTTTCAACACTAACGTTTATCAGGTAAGTGGTGTCATTTAAATTTATGTAGGTATTTTATCCTCTACTTAGCCTTGCTTTTTAGTAACAGTACTATGTTGCGACCTATTTTCTGTAAACATATTAATATTTTCATTCGTAATCTGACTACGGTCCTGTTAAACTCCGTGCCGCACTAAGCCCAATTATAATTTTAACCTAAACTATTTGAATAGGTACTAACCCTATACCTCTATAATATCTCCCACCACACTACTTCTAGAATAAACAGAAAAATTGTGTTATTGTATTTTATATTTCTATTTGAACCAAGCAAGAATTTCGGTAAAGTAAGCATTTGATGTTAAATTGACGTCTCTGTGTATCCCCAAAATATTCCCCGTCACGGAATGCTCAAAATAACATATTTTCTCAAAGAAAAAAACTGCGCGAATTATAAAACGTTCAATCTCCGTCTTGTAAAAATAGCAACTGTAGAAGTTGTTTTGGTGGTCAACTTTAAACCGAAACACAATTTTGGGAGGCTACACGTAATTTTATACGTATTATCAGACCCTGACATTAGCAGTCGTGCCAAGTTCGCCTACTTCTGGCATTAGGATAGCGAAGCGGAAGTGCAAAGTTCGCGGAAAGTTCCCCTAATTTTATACCACCAGCGGCAGAGGTTTAATTTTATTTACGCTCCCCATTTGCCTCAAAAGGACATAAAGTTCGGAGCTTGTGAAATGTATACTTTAACCCATCCTCTTTAACGTTAAAAAATTGCACTTCGTGTTACTGCCATAATATTCAATTTTAAGTACTTTTTGCGTTCCTCAAAGCCCTTCAACAATTTTTCTCTAAATAAACATCTAAGGATATGGAAAAATGCAGAAGTTGTACTTCTACATTTTTTAAACAAACAGTAATCATGTAATATCAAAAATTGTTACAAATATATTGTTGTATATTTACTTAATGATATGACAAGATATAGAAAGTAAAAAATCATGTAATTTCTTTCTAATCTAATCATGTTTTTTACTGTTATTTGCCAGTACTACAAAATGCCTAGATGTCTATCTTGGATTCAATCTATTCCGTGCGATAAAAATTCTATAAACAATATAATGGTCTCTGACTCATCACTTCTGGCAAATGCAACATTTAAAACGAATAATTGTTTAATAATAAAAAAATAGAAGGTCACACATGATTGCTTAACAGCAGCGCTATGATGAGATGAGGTATTTCCGTTAAATGAATAATGATGCAATTGATTCACAATTATACAGATCCTAATTTTAGTGAAACGGAACGAAAAAAAAATAAAAAATCAAGAAAGGTGAATACCGTTAAATTGGTCTTTACAAAAGTAATAAAAGTTATATATTTGTATTTGTATCAACAATACGAGTAATAAACTAAATGAGTATGACATTAAAATTTGTAATGCGACTAGAGTAATGAATACGAAATTACTGAATTTTATGCACATGTGTGCTCGTACACAACCACACAGTACCTACTGCCAAGTGGGATTTGTGGGATTTTTTATGTCAAAAATGCTAAAATGATAAAATAAACTTTTTAAAAATAAGAACAAAAAGTTTTTTATTCAAAATAGTGCCTTTCCGACTCAATACAGTGATCTGTATGTCGAATGAGTGTTTTAGATCGTCGGCTAGGATGTCCTTCATGATGTCGGTACAAGCCTTTTGGATGACTTCCCCGTCCACAAAACGCTTTCCTTTCATAGACAAATGCATTTTTCCGAAAATATAAAAGTCGCACGGTGCCAAATCAGGCAAATACGAGAAGCGGTTGACAGTTAAAATGGATTTTTGGATAAAAAAATCGGCCAATGTGTCAATTGATGAGACAGCATTATCACCAACTTCCTTTTGCGCGATATTCTGGCCGAATACGACGAATGCGATGCACCAAACACTTCAAAATGCCAAGATCGAATGGTGTATTAACGGCTTGGCCCGGTGGAACGAACTCTTTGTGGACCATGCCCTTGAAATAGTAAAAATAAATCAACATAGTCTTCACATTTGACCAAAACTTCTAAACGAGATTTTTTGGGTTAGAGAATCTAAATTTGAAGCAAAGTCTTCTTGGAAATGAGCGTTCTTTTGTTACTTAATACCACTGAATATGATTTTTGTTTCGTTTTCAGTATTAGTCTGTTGTGGGTGAAACTAGTATTAGTCGAGAGTTGTTTTTATTGATGGGTTAGTGTTTTATAACAATGGGGCATAATTAATTAAATAATTAAGTAATCACGAATTGGTGGACACGTTATTGACATACGGTGAATGTACCTATAGTAGGATCGTATTCGATGCAAAGTAGAGCAAAAAGTTGTCGGTCTTTTATCAAAGGAAAATCGTGTCATCATTTTTAGGAGGCGTAAGGTGAATCATTTCAAATTTAAAATGAAATTCAATGTTAAATCTGAAATACCGCATCATACCGACTGTGTTCTCGTAGTAGCTGTAGTCGCCCAGGTGCATCGAGTGTACGAAGTGGTCGGTTATACGTCAAATACTAACCTGGCGAGCTTGATCGTAAAACAGAGACCGCTTCCAAAAAACAAGTAAACAACAGTGGCGCGTACAGAGGTAAAATGTAGTACATATGTGGAAATTAAAAAACAAAGTGGATTTATAATAAATTACATTTAAAATAAATAGTTTATGAGAATAAAGAAATTTTTGTAGGAACAAGGGTGCCAGACGTGAACTGATCCCTTCATCCCTTCATAAGTATAAAGAAATTATTCAATTTCTAAAACCCTTAAAAGCGAATGTCACTGGATCCCTTGACAGGCAATGATTTATTACTTTGCATCTAATATGATCCTACTATAGAGCTGTACTATGGCCGCAGAATCAATGTACGCCAATCGTTTTCCACCTCGTTATACACAAATTGGTGCAACACTAAATAGCGACATCGAACACTTGCTGTTATGTGTCATGTGAGAATACAATATTCTCAACTTTTTTCAAGTAATATTATACTATATTTAATGTGACAAGATAAAATTATCCTTAAAATACAATTGACAAGTTCGCAAACACAATACTCATAACGAAATTGAAGAATTTACAAACAATAGCAAACTAAGATTATACAGATGTAATCAAACACTGACACATTCCACAAGGGACAAAATACATTGTAAAAAATTGCTGTACTTACTATTCGATCCTTCATTTTGTGGGAAAACCTGTCACAACTGTAATCATGTATAAAGTAGGTAGTATTATAATATGAAAATATGTGCAAAATCAAATATTTTACCAAAATGTTGTGTTATAATTAGGCTTAGTTCGGCACAGAGTTTAACAGGACCGTAGTCCGATTATGAATGAAAGTATGTTTACAAAAAATATGTCGCAACATAGTACTATTACCAAAGAGCAAATTCTAAGTAGAGGATAAAATACCTATATAAATTTAAATGACACCACTTACCCGATAAAGCTTAGTGTTGAGACAAGGCTTCCGTGGCATATTGGAAGGAGTTGAAACATATTACCACGTGCTTTTCTAAGTTTTCTTTAGTGAAACGGCGACGTTTATCACTTAATATTAACTTGTGTAGGGAAAATAACCGTTCAACGTCTACTATTGACAACGGACGGTATGAGAAATTTTTGAGGCATGAACTATAAATAATAATATATTTGCTGGTAACTCCTGATATGTACCAGATAAAACTTTACATATATCTTCCAAAATGGTGTATCCTGGATTTTTTCCAACACTCTTTGCATTTTTTCTTTTATCATACTACTGACTGGGCGTATATTATTGGCATCATATATATTTTTCAGTACATTTAGGGATAGTCCATGTGATTCCAATTTACGCAATTACGGAACTTAGGGTTATCTAGTTTGCTTAATGGAATATTGCTTGAAAGAAAGGCATCTGTAAAGCTGGGTCCAGACGCTAGGTTTTGCTCAGTTCAAGACGTTACAGACAAGACTTGCTTATGGACTGAAAAACTATGCAGTTTTGAGAACTGCGCGGAGACGGTACACGGTACAGGAAAACTGCGCAAATAAGTCTGTGCGTGTAGACGTTTGTTCCGATTTGTGATACGTTTTGCTATTTAAATAGGTAAATTGTCTCAAAATGGCAGACCTTCGTCAATATTCCCGTGAGTTTTTGACATAATTAATTGACTTGTATAAAAGTTTCCCGTATCTTTAGCATGCGAAATCAAAGGAATGTAGTGACAGAAACAAAAAGAGCCAGCCATGCAAAATGTTAATCGAAAAAATCAAAGAGGTTGAAACTGTAGCAAATAGAGAAACAAATATAGAAAATATTAATTTTTCCTTTCTTACAAAAATTAACCAGAGCAATACTTCGTCCATGGTCCATGCGAAAAGTGAGTAAATAGATACAGACAAATCTGCACTGTGTGGACGCTCTTGATTTGCAACGCTTTATCATTCCGTTTTATGTCTGGTAAAACGGAGCAAATAGATCCTAGCGTTTGGACCCGGCTTAAGTTCATAGAAAAATACAGTCTTCAGCGCTGGCCGAGGCATGGCATGGAGGTTCACACAGATCATTTCCTTTAATACGTATGTCCCGTCTATTTCGTTTCCTTCTACCCCCTCCCCCCAACTGTTTAAATAAAATATATATGTGTGTAATAATTTGTGATATGCACCCACCACATTGGATTTAAAATCGCAATCCAAATCTTGGAGCACTAGACGCCACTCAACGAACATCTGTTCTTGAAGTCGAGTGACGACACCTGATCGGGCTGAAAACCTAAATTAAAAACAAACAAAAGAGCGGCGAGAACAAAGCAAGGGGTGCCCCGACTTGATCTCTATCGCGCGGTGATAAAAATAATCGTCGATGGCAATTCCCACTCGAATCCCTATCAGGCTAATTAAGTACATCAAATAAGGCCGCTCTTCGCAGCCTCATGTATAAAACATGAGAGGCCGGCCAGATGCAGGTCTCCTTTTCCGCGGTGATGCGTGGCGAGAGTTTAAAATTCCAACGCGGTCTATTGTACTCGAGGAAATAGCTTGTGTGCGATTTTTTGCAAGCGCTTCCTGGCCTTTGCGAGCGAGATTTCCATGGGACAGAGCTCTATGAGTCTGCAATGTACCCGCCTTAATCAACAGTGTTTAAAATATCAAATCAATAAAAAAATGCAATGCACGTGATTTTTATTTGTGAAAGGGAACTTCAGGCAACTTGCATGAAAATTGAATTTCTTTTAGAACTGCTTAAATTTGTAGTGTATAACCGGCAACAGCTATGTTAAAAAAGGCTACAAATGATACAAATACTACAAATCAATTATATATGTTTATAATGATGTAAAACTTGTTTGTGACGTCATTTAGTGCGACCGAGAACATAACCGACCCACGAGACGAAACCTAGTCCAACAGTCCAGTCGTATTAGAGTTAGAACTTAAACAATTAATTTTAGTAGCCATTTTATTGCACTTTATAACGGTGAAGGGTACGTAGAATGATAATATCAAAAAACTAACTCGGAACAAGTGGCTCTAAGTTGGCAAATTGCAAATAGGTGGCAAAATTACGTGTTTTTCTTGACTTTTTTACTGCCCCTGAAAATGTAGGCGACCTATCGGAAAATTAGTTATTTCATGTAGGCAATTAAATTACCTACAATTTAAGTTAACTAAAATCATATTTCACCGATTTTTTAACTGTAAAATAAAGGTCGAACGCGTCAGTTTTCAAAAATATTTTAATAAAATTTGACATATTTTTGCGATATCCAAATATGAATATGAGCTTATTTTTTACCTAGAACATAGAGGCCACTAAGAACACGATCTTTTCATTTTTTTTGCCATATTTCTTTACTGGTGGAGATATTGAGGAAACGCAAAAGTTTTTTGATACTTCACTTTATTTACTTTAAAAAGATATACTTCTTGTATGTCGCTAATATGACCCGTTCCAGAGAAAAATGTTTTTTAATTCTTTACAGCAGCCATCAATGACTGACAGTTGAATATTTACGTGGATTCTAGCCTAATTAAACTAAAATTATTTTGATTAATTTGCAACTGAATTAAATTTTGTTTTCGTTTCAGACCAACTTATCCGTATTCAAAAGTCAAGGTCTTCTGAGGCATAATCCTGTGAATTTAGTTTTGTATAATACATTTAGCCTATATCTCAATAGACAGTGACCTGAGGTAAATTGGAGTAAATCCAAAATACTATTTTTACAGTAAATAAAATGAGACTCCATAAAATTCATATCAAAATAAAAAATATGGGGGAAAATAAGACTTTTTAAGCTATTCCTACCGTCCTATGAGGTAGGTAAAATATCATATAGCTCACACCAAATTCCGCAATGCCGCACTGCACTGTTAGGTCATTTATTGACAACTGAATTTATGGCCAAGTCGCCCAGTGCCGAGTTTGCCCGCGCGTTCATTCTTCAACTGGGCGACCAGACCTGTAAATGGGTATGGCTAAATAAATATAGGAACAAGCTTTTCAAATATTTCAATGCCGAGTTGCTACGTCAGCGCGAACCTGGTACATACTGCCAAACTCTTGGTTCTTCAATTGAGATCGGAAAGACTATACCACAGATATCTTAAAATTAAATAACTAAAATTTTTTAAGGCCGGTTTTTTATGGACCCAAAATAATTTGATCTAAATTGATTTACTTTGATCTAAGGAAGCTACCCTTGAGATGAAGTTCATTCGCTTCTGGACACCCAATAGAATGTCACTTATGGAATCGACTCTGTTATAAAGTATATAAGTAAAGTATATTGTTAAACATCTTTCTGATTATTAAAATATTGTTATTGTTATTATGTGCAAGTCATCCCGTGATTTTGAATGTGGTTTATTGCCTGATTCACACCAAGAAAACTATTTTGTCTCACTAACGAAAATTTAATAAATCCCGGAATTTTTCATCATAATTTATTTGGCCAAATTAATAACCAGATGAAAAAGAGAGCGATTTTTTATGAACACACTTCGCCAACTACTGACTGTGCTTTCGATTCTCTAATTTTCAGTTTTTTTATAAGTAACCTTTTTCTCTGTGTATTATTTTGTGCCATGGCTTCAGTCAAACTGTATAAAATATATATACAAATTAAACAGATAGTGGAGTAAAAGAACTAAAATAATTGCAATTGCAAGTTCAAGTCACAAGAAACAATCCAGCTTCAAAACCGCACCTGAGCGAGATCGTAACTACGGTTTCACCGCTTTGGGCGTATTGATTTTATATTTCGGCACTGCTGTCGCTTTCAGGTGATAAGCCGCAGGATAGCTCAGAAGGACAATAAATCCGCCGCAGCTATACACAAATTATCAGTAAAGATTTCAGAAATACCTGCGATGTGTTAATAATTATACATAAACAATTGCAATGTGTCCTTAATTTCAATAAAAAATGTATTCAAGTAAATCTACGAGTGGGGAATGGTAAATATGTTTTTCGCGACACCCTACGTTCTTCGAGATAACGAGTGAAATAAATATGTTTGTGATACTAAAAAGAACACCAAATTCATTAAACAACTTCGAGATCTTCACCAGGAGCTATTGGGGAGAAGACCCTAATATAGCAATATTTTTCTACAAATCCTGGGATTATTGAACAATACACCAACATCAGCAGCAAAAATCGAAACTTGTGAACCTCCCCTAGAACTAGGAAGACAATATACAGGGTGTGGCGTGTATAATCTATAAAAATTAAACTACATCTTTCTGAGGATATTTGTAATAGAAAACTCTTATACGAAAAAGTTCTATCTTCGCGTTTTTTTTTTGTAAATTAAAGTTCATTTATTCAACGAAAATGAAGGCCGACCCTGGGTTATTTATTAAAAACTTTGGAAATGTTTTTATGCGACCCGAGATGCAACCTTATAATTTAAGACGGTATAATCTAATACTAGTAATATTAAAGGAAGGTTAGATTATATTGTCAAAAAATTTGTGCAGTCAACTGATTTTTGTATTTGTATTGAATTCACTTAATTATTAAATATTAAGCATCGTCCATCGACCCATCAGTGTTAAAAAGTGAAAGATTCCAGACAAAAGGTTTTATTTTGTACTTCCACGATAGTGACAGTGTAATTTTATAAAGAAGTAAAAAACAAGAATAGCGTGCCGATTACACGAGATTCTTATTTCTTATTTTGCTTAATTATTTAGTTTATGCACAAACTTGTTTTACAATAAAACGAGAAAACAATACATTTACTATTTCCGAACGTGTCGATATGGTGTTAGTGTATGATGCAGCCGGAGAAAATGCGCTCGCGGCGACTAGGTTGTACCAGGAACGATGGCCACATCAACGTCACCCCCCATGTGCAAATACAATCCTACAGTGCGTTCAGTGGCTGCGAGATATGGGAAGTGTTATTCCTCGAGAAGAACGACGTGGTCAGCAACTGGACCTTAATGTTGAAGATGCAGTGTTGGATAATCTTGACGAAGACCCCACTCGACGACTCGCACAGCAAGTAGGAACCTCATCTGGTAACGTACATCGCATCTTAAGGCACCCATATCATCTGCAACCAACAGATTTTACCCCCGGATTGTGATCAACGAATGCGTTTTTGCAGATGGTTTTTACGGCAATTTGCCAATTAAGTATATTTTCCTGCTTATGTTTGTGTAACAGATGAGGCAACAATTACCCGTGATGAAGTGAATTTCCATAATATACACATATGGGCCGATGAAAATCTTCACGCGATTAGGGAAACTCATTTTCAACATCGGTTCTCGGTAAATGTTTGGGCTGGCATAATAGGCGATGTAGGTGGGTCCCTATTTCTTTGAAGGACGACTAAACGCTGGCTTTTTGGAGAACCGGTTGCCTGAATTATTGGACGATGTGACATTACAAGTTCGGGCACGCATATTTTATCTCCAAGATGGGCTCCTCCACACAGTATTCGAGAAGTAACGACTCTTTTGAATCAAATGTTCAATCAGCGATGGATTGGACGCTTCGGTCCTGTGCCGTGGCCACCTCGGTCACCCGATCTAACTTCAATGGACTTTTATCTTTAGAGTAACTTGAAGTCATTAGTTTACAATACTCCAATTGCTACGGTGGAAGAATTGCGAAACCGTATACTTGAAGATGCTGACACAATTAGGGAAATACCTGGAATTTGAGAAAATATTCGCCAAAATTGGGTGCGTCGGTGCCATGCCTGTATCCGCGCTAACGGGAATCAATTTCAACATTTTCTCTAGAAATGGTAAGTTTTATTTCATTTTGCTCTATATTTTAATGGAGTTTGTTTAGTGCACGCAGTTGGCAACTACAGATGCTTATGGATGTGGTTTTATTTGCGAACTCTTGCAACAACAATGCATTTAAGATAGTAATTACTATTAATTATTATAAGAAAATATCAGTTTATTTTTTAAATACCTATCTATTTTTCTTAGGTTGTACTATTGCAATGAAAAATTCCCCAAAAATTGAGAAATATCTTTCTCTTTCAAAGACGATTTGTTTATGCGGCTGGTCTACAGCACGTAACTCATCGTACAGCACAGGGACAGGACCGTTCCAGAGAGAATATTTTGATCCATAAAAAATGTTTACACGAGTTAATGACTTTCTATCTTACCTCTCCGGTTTTCAAAAAACTCTGTGTGTTCTAGACAAAGGTCATTTTTAAATACATTTTAAATAGAAAATAGATTTCAATTAAAGCACTAACAGAAGTTAGTTATTGAAAAAATTTTAATAGTTAAAATGTAATTCTTGAACATTGTTTAAAAAAATACGTAATTGGAAAAAAGCAATAGCAGGAACAAATAAACTCTGGCTAATTGGCAAGCCCAAAGCCACAATTCGCACATACACACAAGTTTGCGATGCTCAGAAACCACTAAGATCCCAGGAAGCTAAAACAAGTCGATGAAAATAAACATTCCTTCGACAGGCGCCCGCTTTATAACATTATACAGCGCACACCAGCCCGTCTATATTTACACAATTCGGTTGCATTTGTCTGCACTGTAATGTAAACAACGACATAGCAAAGTTTAGGGCAATGTAAACATCTTCTATCGGTCTAGCTGATACCCAGCAAAGATAAGGGCAGGAAGTCATGTAATAAAGCTGTAAATTATGGTTTATGTCAACTATAGAAGAATCTAAGTGGCAGCTGATAGGTACAGACGACATAGACATAACTGCCAAGTCAACACCTTGTACATTGCAGTTATTACTACATGGTCTATATAATAAATTCGAAAAACATCGATGAAAGGTTGTCACAGAAAGAAAATAAAATATATTTTAACACCACTTCAATCATTTTTTATTTGTGTCAGTATCGACCCCTACCCACAATTTATTTAAATCCTGTAGAATCTATCACCTTCACAAATAACAATATGCAAAAGGACGAATAAAGAAAGTCACTGATATAAATACGTCAAGTCTTTAACTTTTAGAACTGTAATTAATCATCACGGAACACCAAAGAAAAGCCAATAAATATGAAACGGACTTTATGGTCTTAACGTTGCCAAAATATAATTGATTGGCGTTAGAGTTCTGGTTGATTAATAGGAGCGAATAATCCACAAATACTCTTAAACCAATGAAATGCAAATAAATAACTTTTTAAGCATCTAAAGTAAACGTTAATTTACTCAGGTGTTTCACTTTTTATTCTTTATAAAGCAAAAATGACAATTATGAAACAGTCATTCATAGGTGGGTAAAATTGGGGGAGGTAAAAATTGACCATATATTTGTGAGTGCGACATTTTTTCGCTTATTCAAGACCAGATTTTTGGTAACCTAGCAAAGCCAGTAAAGCCAAAATAGCTAAAATATTTAGAACTTTAGGCACTTCCGGTTATACCGGAAGTCGACATTAATTTTATTATTTTAAATGGGACACCCTATATATTATTTCATTTTCGGATTCTACGTGAAATTTGAGGGTCACTTTATTAAATATTCCCTATACCTAGGAGTTATAAACTAATGCAAAAAATTAAAGGGTTAACCCTTAAGAATTTCTGAAATTTTGCAGTGATCTTTGACATACTGTATTTAGGTGAAAAATGGTCGTGTCGGGAAAAGTATTTTGAAGCTCTAAGATTCTAGTTTTTAGATCTTGCGGTCGAAATTTTTTAGGAGCTACGGTTATCATTCTAGCAATTCTAAGAAATAGCGCGATAAAAAAATTTTGCAATTTTTTCCCCCGTCCACGAACTTGGAAATTTTTTTTTCAGCTAAGCCATTGCATGGACCAGATAGCTTGTTTATTCAGCTTCAATTTCCTTTTTTTTAAAATTTTGATACGACCATTCTTCATCGAAACATCGAACTTTTAATGGAAAAGGATTCTTTTGTCTCTAATCATTGATATCTCGGCGACATCTTTTATACGAACTTAAAAAACAGGAAAAAAAGAGTAATTTAAGTTTTTTTAGAAAATTTATGACTAAATTCGAAATATTCACGAAATGATTAATGTGAAGCATGACTTTTACAGTTCGATATAGCCAGAAGAACCCTGTGAGGTTTCATCTCGATCTAGCCAACCGTTTCTTTATTTCAAATACCTAGTCAAATTTTTGAAAAAAATGAAAGGGTCACGTTTTTTGAGCTTAAACACTTCATAATTACGATTAAAATGGATGGATACTGTTTCACTTTGGCTGCCAACATTTTGATAACTTTAACAAGCTATAACTTTGTTAACTTAAATGGAACACCCTGTATTTTTTTATTTTGTCGTATGCAGATTGAAATTTCCTTTCAAGCATTGTTAGTGTTGCCGTTACTACTTTTAGAGATATTTGCAATTTTCTATTTTTTGGACAGCTTTGCTCGTATCAGACCTGTTATCAAATTGGCCATGACCAGAAGCACAAAAACAATTAAAATAACCTGATATTTGTCGAGTCAAATTATTGTTGGGT
Organism: Anoplophora glabripennis; assembly: GCF_000390285.2. Lineage (NCBI taxonomy): Eukaryota > Metazoa > Arthropoda > Insecta > Coleoptera > Cerambycidae > Anoplophora > Anoplophora glabripennis. The sequence continues at coordinate 877,922 of NW_019416249.1, forward strand.
CTGTAATAGTTTTTGCCGAAAATTTAAATAAAAACGCCTGGGGATCGTTTAAATTATACTAATGAGGATAATTTTAATTTGTTTGTTATTTATGGAAATGTGACAAAGTAATTTCAAGAACATATGTAGAGAATATGCTGCTCGATATATCCAGAAAAGTGAAGACTTTCACGAAATACAGTAAGACGGCTACTAGAAAATTTTAGAAACTTTGGGTGTGTGAAACCTGAACAAAATCAAAGAAGACCCCTGTTTTTGATAAAAATATGGAAATAACAATATCAGGTTACTTTACAGCATTTCCAACATTGTCGTTAAGACAAGTAGTACAGAAATCTCCAAAAATACTATTAACAGAGTACTACCGCCAACATAACTATGTATTACACGTACTCTGTCGCACTGAATGAGGCCGATTTCCAAAAAAAATTGTTGGAAATGTTTTTTTGTGTTAGAGTACATTATCATTAAGACTTCATATACATACACGAGAGAATACGTATCTTTGCCGTTTTACTGTGTTCAATGTGCATTTAGAGAAGTAAAATACAATAGTGGTAAGCCATTTCCAACTATCGTTATTCTATATTTTTTGCGCATTCATACAGTCCCCTGTACACTCCTTTTTAAATATAGCTAAATAAATGGATTGTCACACCAAAAATAGTAGATAATAAATGAATTACATACATTAGTAGACTCTTATTTGTTTATATTTAATAATTTTGAATATATGCAAAGAAGCATTTTCATGAATTTCAACTTGAACACTCTTTATAACACAAAAACTCTGCAATTTGGCAGTTGCCAAACTTGCACAGTTATGCAGCTCAAATGTATTTGTCGTCCTTACATTGTTTTTTTTTTAAAAAGCAACTTGTACCTGCAAGGGCACCTTATTTCTTCTGAAGTATCGCGTCGTGACCGAAAAACTGTTATAAGTATCCCCTGTTCGTGTCAATAATTACACAAATAAACGAGGTCCATAAAACTTTAAATTTACAACCAGCTGACTCTGCGACCCGACATGTACACAACGCTATGGTGTAATGACCTATCTGTTTTCTGCCTGTCTGCTGAGTACTTCCACACACACCCGCTCTCTGTGCGTCCTTGTCTAACAAAATCATTAATGGGGCAATTAACTACGTGGCTTATGATTTAAAACGTACAGGACACGCCCACACGCGGTTACAATGTATTAAGGATGATTTTTACTAGTCAATTTGATGGTTTGAAACAGTTGTTTCATACTTAGTCACTAATTGGAATATCATCGTAAAAATATATTGTTATTTCATCATTTGGTACATAATTTTCAATTTGGCCACTGAGGAATTAAATATTTCTCTAGATAATATTAATAACAAAGAACCAACAATTAAATTTACTTTGGAAATAAAGAATAATAATACATTACCCTTTCTAGATATTTTAATTAAAAAAAAAATTGCAATTCTTTAGAAACGTGTTTATAGGAAACCAACGCACACTAACAGATGTGAACCATCATATTGACATTGAGAAAGTAATTAAATGTTTGTAGGATAGTTGATTTCTACAAAGATGAAATTTTTGATAATGAATAATGAAATTCATAAAAAATGTACTAATAAACAGGCAATACTCTAAAAAATTTGTTGAAACGGTTTTGAAGGATATTGAGAGTAAAACAAATTGTCAGGCAACAAAGAAAAATTACATTCTCAATAAAATTTCCATATGTTCCTCTATTATCGGAAAAATTGAGAACAAATTTAACATTAGAACAGTTTTTCAAACAATTAATACTGTAGGGGTTTGTTGTCAAAGAATCGCCCAAATAATTATTTTTAAAATTGAAAAAATTGCCTTTATTGCATACCTTGTAAGTGCAATAAACATTATGTTGGAGAAAAATCTGCACCTATAAATATATAGTAGATGATCACAAAGATTACATTAAAAAACGAGAATATGAGAAATCAAAAATTTGCGATAATGTTTGAAAAAACTCACATCAATGGGGTTAGGCCAAAATTTTGGTGAAAGAAAATAATACCATTAAAAAGGAAATTAAAAGAGAGAATATTTTCTTAAATTATTCTATGAACTTGGATCTTTGTTGGCTACGAATTCTATGGGTAAGAGTTTACCAATTTCCTTATTTTTTTATTTTTTTTCACGTGGTAAAATACCCAAGAATAAAGAAAAAGTGTAAAAATCCTCTTGTAATGTTACATTATCTAGGGCCTTGTCCAATAGAAAGTGCTATTATAATATACTAAACTGGTTTAAATTACAACGTCTGTAATGAAAGCTTCAGAATTACAAACATTCATAATATTTACAATAGCAATTCTGTCGTTTTATTATGTTTACCAACAACAGCCAATAATAGCAACTGGTCGTTTAAGTATAAAGCTACAATATGCCGGATTTAATTATAATGGAACATTATATCTCAGTTTATTGATAAATTGTATAAGAAAAAAAAACAGCTATTGTATTCAAACGAGAGTTATTTATTTTAATCAATATCAACTATAATTAAATTTATATCACTATTATTCAAGCAATAGAAAATATATGTTTGATATGAAAAGGTATATTTGATTAAAGTACGAATTTATGTGAAATTTACTACAAATAATATTAGGTATTTATATGATTACCTTAATATTTGTTATAGCTAATATTGAAAATGATGATAAACAAATAATTACTTGTAATATATTCCGTAACGGAACAAAACATAAATTCTGCTGTGTATTGATGGGACCTAATCCAAACCTAACCAAACGATAGACAAACAATTTTTAGGACTTCGTGTCCACTACATGCCAAACAAGACAGCCAAATATGGCATCAAAATGGTTATAGTTTATGATTCTAGCTCCACATATGATTGATGTTTTTTCTTACTTAGGTACAGTAACCAGATTCTCTTTTGATACCTACTATGTCAAAGATCTACCTAAAACTGTCCATGGATCCAATAGAAACATCATTACAGATTGGTTAGGTCCATAAATTTGGTCAAAATCATGTTTAGTGATCCTCATTGGTATAGTACGAAGAAACAAATTAAATTTTTTTACTTGAATTGTATAATGTGAATATATGGTATTTTTTGATAAATAAATATTACTACATTTCTTTGACAATATATTTTTTTAAATATCGACATGGTAGTAGCAACGTTTATTAAAAACTGATGTGATATACCAGGGTTATTTTCCAATAATAAACTTATATTTACAGTAATTATAACTACATTTGGGTAGAGTGTAACATTGGCTAAAAAGGTGTATCATTGAAAAGATGAAGATACCGATTCTTCCATATAAGCTAAAACTGTTTTATGTTTATCGTAATCACAGAATCGAATGTGTATTTTTTATACAGTTGCTAGAAAAACAGTTCTAGTTCTCAAATTTCCTCAATCTATGTCATCTTACACGGTAATTTAGAATATAATATTTTGTAAAAACTTACAAAATGCGTGTTAAGTATTTTACGCAAGTCTTTTAGAAACCATTATGAAAAGGAGAAACGACCATAGTCGAACCGCTGCCAAACATTACATTGCCATTCATTGTACCCAAAATTACGCCTAATTTAAAACGACATTGCCTTGTTAAGTACCATGTACCGTGTAGGGTAATTATAAAATTGTTATGTTTGAGGAAGATCCAGCTGTCCATGCATGGGTGCAATTTCCTTAACGGTACAAATTAAGCAACATCCCGTATATTGCACCAAATTACAAGTGCGGTTATTTATATTAACGATCCGCAATCCAATTCCGCAAACTTTCTATAGAGGCGTGCGAATTATTACACGAAATTTTAATGAACGTGTGGGAAAATTGCCACAAGAAACGTTTTATGATTTTGCAATACTCCAAGTTGGCCGCGCAACTGATCTGAGATGACAATTGTTATCACCGTGGTGGCATTTTAAAGAACTAGTGGATTTTCAAATGGTTCTGCGTTATCGATATAAAATGTTTTTTAATGTGATTACGAATTCCCGATATGAACATATTTACCGTAAACTGCGTTAGTCGAATTTAAGTAGCAGTAGTAAGTCAGATAGTATTGCAGCTAATTAAAATTCTTAAAAATAATTGGCCGTATCCTTTCACGAGAATTACTCGTAATGGGATTTTAAGAATAAAGGGAAATTTAATTATATCCAATATGGCAAGGAAATTAACAGTCACTTATACTACTTATCTGTCAAAAAAATCACCCGTTTTCCAATAGTTTCCATAAACCATATTAATTCTTTGAAAATACATACTGAAAAAATTACGATTTTTTCCAATAAATCATAGATAGACAGGACCGTAGGTACTGGTTTGTCCATGGATAGGGCCGTATTGGTTTGTTTTCATATTTCAACATATTATCATTTAGTATTATTTAATAATTTGTCTTTTAAATTGAATTGTGGCACAGTTATGTGTTTGCGTTAAAAAGCATACAGGGTGGGCCAATGGAAATTTTCCACCCCGATTTTTTTGGTTTAAAATAAAAATCTGGGAAAACGCTCGGACACGTCGACTTTTGACTTGAGGGGGACCTATTTTTCAGTTTTTTTCATCCCCGTAGCTTTAACCCCCTAGCTGGGGAGAGAACAACCCCCCAAATTTGAATAAGGAATATGGGTCGTGCCATACCTCTTTTTAAAGGTCTCATCGAGTTCTTTATGACCCTACAATTTCGCCTCATTTGCCTCAAACTGTTCAAAATGTCCGCCATTAACATCCATGCAATAATAAGTGATAAGTGAGACTCTAAATAAATCTTTCTCTGGGGCCATTTGAAGTCTACAGTTTATAAAATACAGCCAGATTCTCTTCAAGTTCTGCAAGAACGCATAACTGTAGAATGTCAAAGGATAACTGCCGATATGTTGCAGAATATTAGAGAAGAGATAGAGAATCGATTTTATTATTGCATGGACGTTAATGGCGGACATTTTGAACAATTTATCAGATAAAGTTCACGTGTAGACCTAATTAATAAATTAGTAAGTATTTTTATTTATTTTTATTTTGACAAGCTGCAATTCCGTAACGAAAAAAAAAAAGAAGGGAAAATTTGGAAGGGCAAAAAAAAACCCAAGGAAAACCTTAAAAAAAAGGAAGGCAAAAACCCTAATCCCCAATCAAAATTGGGAGGGTGGTCCCCCCCCAACCAAAGGGGTAAAACCAAGGGGAAGAAAAAAACTGAAAAATAGTTCCCCCTCAAATCAAAAGTCGACGTGTCCGAGCGTTTTCCCAGATTTTTATTTTAAACCAAAATCGGGGTGGAAAGTTTCCATTGGCCCACCCTGTATATGACTTCATCAGCTGAAAATTTTAGGAAATTTTTTAGACGTGTTTTGCAGTAGCTTAACGCCTTTTAAAGTAAAGTAAAAGTCGTGTCCCTCATTCGAGGTCTGATGGGACATTAAAAAAGTTAACAACGACGTTGCAAATACGACCTTGTCACTGTTTTGGTGTCTTTTAGAGTTTCTAATTAAATAAAGACAAATTGTCAAGTCCATGTTTATTAAAATCCTTTCTTATTTTCTCAGCAAGAATACCTAACTAGTCCAAAATATATCCCAATTATCCCACACAAAAACAATTGCATTATCTTAAACAGCCATAAATCTCTCATTATTAATTCAATAAAAATACTAATTCGTGCAAGACTGCATCAACTAGTAGGTATTTACAAATTATCTTAAAATAACATCAATCATAATCGTGTGTACTTTATTCCCACAATAGCCCCATGTTCGCATTAAGAGGACCAGTAATTACCCAATTAGCCGATTTAATTTAATTTAATCCTCACCAAAGTAGGCGTACGGACGGTTCTGACTTTGTTTTATCTGGTCCAATCAGCGTTAAAGTCTATTAAAGCAACGAAGAACAGTTAGACGCGTTTTAAAGGATTAGACTGACTGAAGAGTGCCATTCTAAATATCCTATAAGCCAACTAGATTTCCCAATTCCTTATCCGTGACATCTAACTTCTGTTTAAAAGCAATTAAGGAACATTTGAATAAGAAAGTGTGGGGTAATCCGAAAGAGTAATGTTGGCAATCCATCATAGGACGGGCAACTGCCGATAAATTATTCCTGGATAGATTTCACGATGTATTCAGCGTTTCAAGGTACAATGGAATCCATCCACGTGTTGATTTGAGGCCTTTTTGTGAACAAGCAACGTGCTTCTCATTTTTCACTTTCTTTGAACGGATTTGTTGATATATTATGTAATGGTTGGGCTTTATTGACTTTTATGGGTGTACGAAAAATGTTTTTATCGAAAATATCAGTTGTAAAGTACATTAATAGATTTAGGAGATAGATAGAGGAGAATGACTACCTATTTCGACCAGAGTTCTGTTACCGCCCATCATAAAATTCAACTAGATTATTAAGGTCAAAGCAAATACATAGTTTAATGGCATGTTGAGAATCGTACTTTTAATAATCTCTTTTTGGGAACCAATTTACAAGTAAAATATTTCTTAAGACGTATCTTACGAAACCCATGACATCAATTGTTCGTGTGAATCAAGAACATATTTTTGAAACGGCAATACAGGATTGTATGTATCAGAATGATATAGATTTTCTATTTGATGTATGTACTTAAATTTTCAAACATAAAAAAGAGTACCTCTGTCGCTAAAAGTAAGGGACTGTTAAGACTTCAGTCATATTGCAACAATTAAAATCTGGCGTGAAATGTAGTAATATTTTACTTATTCTAAATGACAGTGAACTGGGATCTTATTTTTAATAAAGTGAACAAAGTGCCTGTGATTAGTTGGAAAAAATGTTTTTCTCACATTAAACCGTTGAATATGCATACATTCATATTACGAATATGAGATACTGATAGATTTACTATTAAGGCTGGCGTTTTATAGACAAGAAATCGCACTTTTAGTAAGACAATGATAGAACAAGTGATGAAGCATAACGCTCAACTAGACTAGCAACTTGCTTTATTTTTTTTTAAGATCACGGAAAACATGTAAACATCAGAAAATATGCCCTTCCTGTTTTGTCCGGCAAATTTGTAAATATACTCAATAACTGTAATCAATGCATGTGTTAATAGTTTCCTAAAAGCATTCTGCAGGGTGTAATTATGGTTATACTACCGTACGCAATTTTCTGTAACTTCAACAGGCGTGAAAAATCAAGGAAATTTAAGATAAACATAAAAATATAATTTTTTTCTTATTTTGAATGTAAGTATTGTCAGTTGTCTTATACCCTGAAGAAAGCTTATATAACTGATACAGTGAAGAGATATTCTTCCTAACTTGCTTAGATTTTCTAAAATGCTGGACAAAAAATAGTGCATATCAACGCCCCCCTTAACATAGGCGATGAAAATGGAACTGAATTAAATCAATAAACATTTATATTACTTATTAAACCCTTTCATCATGATTGAAAAACATATAGTAATGTATAAGAGTGTATTATTAAGTATTAATAGTTTTAGTTACAGTCTCGGTACATAAATGTAATTTTATCTGTCAATTGAAATTCCTACTAATACTAAATAGCGAAATAAATTCTTGGAATACAAATCAGTGCAATCTGATTTATGACCTAGTGTTAGTCATTCTCTTAAATCTATGAATGTACTTTGACAGCGGCTATCAAATAAAAACAAAAATTTGTACCAGTTTCTGAAAGCGTATAAACTACACACAATGATTGTTTTGGCTTTAAAAACAGTTTACTTTTTAATGTCGATATGTATAGAAAGTTTATACTTTGAAATTTGTCTGTTTACAAACTGTGACGATTAAATGCAAACAATTGCAAAATTGTCAATGCCAGTTGGCAAAGTGTCCAGGGTAAAAATAAACAAGAAAATCCAACAAAGCTGTTTTGCAATTGAAGGCCAAAGCCAAGTTAATCCTTTGTACATAAATTTTAAGAAAAAATCCGAGGAACGACATTAAACTGGTTCTGTCCTCAAGTTTTGTAAATACAAACAAAGAAAAAAGTGATAGATTCGTATTTTTGCATTACAATAGTCTTATTTAAATGTCCAGTTTCTAAAAGAAATGTAAAATCTTTAATGAAAAGAAACCTATGATCTATGATGATTTCACACAACAAAGCGTCCAGCTCTAGGTTAATGGAACTGTATTTCTGGCCTGTGGCAACACTAAACGTAAATATAGACGCACAAATATAGAGAACGTGGTGTTCTGTTTTATTTATGTTGACGTCACTTTCTACAAATATATTGAATTATTTTGCCAGATGTTCATCGGGAAGCTGCTGGTGAAATTGTATCGGCCCCTGCATGCGGTGTCCAAATATCTGCGGTGTCCCACATACCGAAAAAATGGATACCAAATGGATGTTTTTATGTTTTATCAATAAACTATAAATATACTAAAAGCAATATAAAAAATAACGCATTTTTATTCAACAATTTGGTGGATTCAGTATTTGAAGTATGTATTTTAATAATTTTTTGTGTAATTTCTTCGATACAGATCAAAAGAGATTCTATTCTGTGATAAGCTTGATATGTTTTCCATGTCTATGTCACTTCAGAAGGTTCAGCATTTCATCAGACCATTTTAGATCAAAAAGCCTTAATGAACCAACTATTGGTTTTCTAAATATTGCAATTTAAAAAATAGTATATATATATATATATCACTTATTTCAATGTCTCTGAAGATATTTAATACAGATAAATGAAATTTGAAGGGTTTATTCAATTTGAATAATACTTAGTGGCGTGTATTTCGAAAACTAATGGCTTGATTAAGTTTTCTTTTTGTTTAAAATGAATAAAATGACAACAAATGAAGTTGTGACAATTTCGCAAGCACCCTTGAATACGCCGTGATTTTATGAAAAAGCTTGGCGCGAGCAAATGCCTTTGGCTCACTGAGATACATCCCGTGCATTTAAAATGGCCGATACTGTAAATTTTCGGCAGTTAATAAATGGATCTGGGGTCGACGATCTCTGAGATGGATAGCACTGTGGGGCGAATATACTTTTCGCAGGCTACACCTGCTGATACAACGCCATTATTTACGGCCTTGGGCGTTATATTTTTATTAATTAATAAATATATAAAATGATTACTGGCCGGGTAGCGTTGAGGTGTAATCTTGGGAGGTACGAGGAAGTGCTAACTGTTGCCGGATTATAATTATTTCGTGGCACAATTTCTACCTGAAAATATTTTTAGGTACGTGTCGTTGGTATGATTTTTGTACACAAAAATGTAAATGAGTTGAATATATAAAGTACGTTAAATAGAATTGCGGACTTGTGTGTATATTTTTTGTATTGGACACTTACAGTTTAAAATATATTATAGCTATCGTTTGTGTTTATGTTTTTACTATATTTCGTGTAAATATACGAATATGTATTTACACTCACTTGTTTTGGCTCAACCAATCAGATAATTTACGGGTAGTGTTACCGTGTGTGTAGGGAATTCATCTGGCGGTCCAGCAGACCACATGTTTCATTCACCAGATTCATTTATGGCATAGAAATTGAGCATAGTGCTTTAACTATCTAAATAAATAAATATTTATGTAAGTATACAGGGTATCTCACGGTGACGGCGCATTAGAATTATTTCAGAGACTACTTCGTTTTGAAGTACCACTTCCGGTTATACCGGAAGTCGTCATCAACTTACTTATTTTAAATAGAAAACCCTATATATTATTGCAATTTTGGATTCTACGTGTTATTTTAGGCGGACTTTTATGAGTTTCCCGATTCCTAAAATTAACCGTTTTCGAGATACTTAATTTTTTTCAAAAAAATGGAGAGAAACAGTGACTAACTTCAAACCATGTGTATTTTATAGTAAGAAAGATAAAGCAACAATATTTATAGAGGGAATAGCTAGACCCCTAAGCTTCCCATCCATACTTTCAAAGTGGCTTAATTGCATACAGGGTGCTAGAAATTTAATGCCAAGTTTAGGTAACTTCAAACCTTCAAAAGTCGTTTTTATTTTAATGGAACGCCCTGTATGTTTTTCTATATTCTGATACACAATTTTATTCTCTTTCGAACTGTATCAAGGTTCCCTACACCTATCTCTTCTAGTTTTTAAGTTATCTACTATTTTTTGTGTAATCACCTTAAATCATATAATTTCTTGCGAGAATAGCTGTGGAATTTTTAGCAAAACTTCAAAACAAACAACTAAACTGTTACCAGTTATTTATTATTATTTATTCACAGACGTTGCAATGGGATTCTAAGCAGAACATTTACAGTTTTTAATGAGACATATCCCAATTTTCCACCAATGAGCAGAATAAAGTTAAGAAGAATTGTAAAAAATCATACACAGTAAATACACAATTTTAATTATGTATGTTGATAATAATAATGCACCAAGATAAAAAAAAATGACTTAAAAAAGTCATAAGTGTTCAATATGACCCTCATTAACAGCTAAGCACTTGTGGATTCTAGAGACAACACCATCAGTCACCGCTTTTGCTATTTCAGCTGCAGGCAATTCATGGAACGCTCTTCGTATTCGAGCAATCAAATCCTCTTTTGAAGCAACGGAATAAAGTTTTTGCTTTATTACTCCCCAAACATAAAAATCTAATGGATTGAGGTCGGGAGACCTCACTGGCCAATTCCACGGTCCTAGACGTCTCATCCATCTATCTTCAAACATTTCAGTCAGATGTTGATCGATTTGATTGTGACAGTGAGGTGGAGCCCCGTCTAATTGATACCAACACTTCCTTAGTTGGTCTAAAGGCATATCATCTAGAAAATCTGCCACAACCGTTTGCAAAATATTGAAATATCTGTCGGCATTTAAAATTTCTTCGTAGAGATGGTAAGAAATTTGGTTATATTTAATTAGACAAAAAACATTTACGCTAAATTTATCTTGAAAGTCTCTTTCCCGGATAACATGAGGATTTTCAGATGACCACAAATGAGTATTATGTCTATTAAAAATACCTTCTCTCGTAAATTTTGACTTGTCTGTCCATATAATATGTTGCAAAAATTGTGGATCTTCTTGGTACCGCACTAACATCGTCTCAAAAAATTGTACACGTTGCACGGCGTCACCCGAATGAAGAGCAGAAAGTACCTTTTTGTATGGATGCATATCATTAGTTTTTAGCATCCTGTGAATAGACGCTCGTGAAATGCCTAAATCATATTCTGCGGCACCAGTTGAGGATTCTGGATGAACATTAAAATAGGCTATCACATTTATTACATTATCTTCATTTGAAGTTATTAGTTTTGGTAAAATTCGTTCTGCACAAATTCGACCATACTCTAGTTGATTTGCTAAAATTCTTCTTAACTGCTCATTGGTGGCAAATTTGGATATGTCATTAAAAACTGGATATGTTCTGCTTATAATCCCATTGCAACGTCCGTGAACGAATAATAAATTTAAAATATCAGCATTTGAATATGTATTGTTTTCCATTTCTTATAAACACTAAGTTAAACTGTCACTGCAAGAGACTAACAAAAATTGACAGTTTAGTTGTTTGTTTTGAAGTTTTGCTAAAAATTCCAGGGTATTAAATTTAAAATAAGCAAGTTGATGGCGACTTCCGGTATAACCGTAAGTGGTACGTGGACACTATTATTTTAGTTGAGAAGGGCATGCCCGAAAACCCGGTATCCCAAATTTTCAAAATTCAAATCGAAGTACTCTCTGAAATAATTCTAATGGGCCGTCACCGTGAGACACCCTGTATAATACCTCCACGTGTAAATGATAGGTGATAGCCACTTCGGCTATTGCCTTCGAAATGGTTCGAAGATTCAGCTTCCACACCACGACGTGGAAGCTAAGGCAAAATCCTCATCGTGAGAAAAAATCTTCACATGAATGAATAACCTCGGTAGGCTTTTCTCCAAGAAAATAAGTGAAGAATATTTTGATTAATGTCTCAACTATTTTAAATTAGAAACCCATCTTATAGAGAAAATTATATCTCATTTGCCTCAGGTAAGTTTAGATTATTTGCTTTAGTTAAAGAGACTTAAGATCAAGTTAAACTTTCAAGAGTGTGAAAACGAATGTGGAAACTAATAATACTTTGATCGACCTATTCTGCTCGAATTTAATATGTCAGCTGATATCCCTTTCGACGAAAAACTAATTTGCTGCACACGCATAACCTCCACCAAATCGATTAGGTATGTTTACACGTAATTGGGGTTATCACAGAACGCATTAGCTTGATAAGGTGGGTGGGTTATTAGCGGAAATGCAGATTGGAAAATGCCACTGCTGTACGGATGACTAACGTTTACGTCGGTGCGGTAAAACTGACGGAATGAGAACAATGGGTAGTTAGCCGCTGGAATAACCAATTGATACTGTATAAACATAAACCATAAGGAATGGTCTATTCATATACTTTGTAGGTGTATGTTTTATAATTTTCCATCATTTCATGGGTGTTTCCATGGTTGATTTCACACCGATTTGATTGGAGTTCATCTCAATTGTTTCATTAGTGCAAGGTTTTCAGGTAGACATGCGGAATCTATAAAGTTTTGATCCTGACAAGTCTAAAAGTTATTGATTTCGGTTACAAAAATAAACACTTCATTCAAATTTGAAGTTGGTAGATATTTCCCTAGCAAAACAGTGCAATGCCTGGAACTTTGATTGGATGAAAAGTGTAGATTTTACAAGCATGCATATTGCATATCATAAATTTTATTTTCATAGATTCATCAGTTTTTTGTGAAAGAAAGACGTATAGCTCATGGAGTCTTATAGAATCCTTCAAGCACAACTCTGCGGAGATACACTATAGCCCCGGTAAGATACTCGACCTGCCGCATTTTAAAAGATGTTTCCACTCTGTGGAAAATACGGTTTCATTTGTCCCTAAGAGCATCTCCTTTCTTAAAGAAACGCACGTCTTCATTCCGCTCAGCGCACTATCTGTTCATTACAGAAATGGGGTTGGGAGGTATTGCCACATCCATCTTATAACCCATAATTGACCTCGACGAACTCCGTCTCTAGGCCCTTAAAATTCCTTGAGCATCAACATTTCAGCAATGATGAAGTGGAGCAGCATGACCGATGATGATTGAAGAGTACCTACTCGCAAATCTTTCTACGTTGCTATTTTTTAGTATCAGTAGAACAATGGGATAAGCGTATAAATGTGCAAAGGGATTATATTAAAAAACAATTTTTTGTTAATATATTTTACTTTCACAAGTTAAAGACTTAGATTTTTTAATCTTCTGGAGGCCCAAGATATCCAATGGATTAGGAGATTGAAATTGCTTGTAATAAGAATAATAAAGAATCTACAACATTATGTATGACAATTGCTTGTAGAACAAAATTTTGCTAGATACTAATTTATACAATTTGTATTTGAAAATTTAAAGTTTCTAATATTTATAGTTGCAAAATGAAGTCTCTCAGTCTACATAAGCTATCAGCTAAAATTATATATATATACAAAATGTTTCATCCAAAACAATTGTGTAATAAGATCATCTCATCAATCAATCATCTGATGCAGAATCAAGATCTGCTTCCTGCTATTTTAAAAATAATCTCTATTTTCAATGATAAAACTGTTAGGAAAATAAAGATTAATTATAATCTTCTGCATACCATCAAATTTCATATCCCTAAATTTCCACAATGACCTCCCAAAATTTCAGTAATTCCCACTATTCTTTTTCGTTGCATGACCAAAATTCCACTTTAGATATTATCTCTTTCTGAAGTCGTCTATTTCTAAAGTCGGACGATCGCTTCCAAGAAAATTAGGTATGAGTAACCGACAATATATAGCCCTAGACTTACCATACTTTCTAAAAATCCCCTAGTTATCTCTGCATCGACGAGTTTCAGACGCTTTGATGGAGCAATAAAGCTATAACCTCGAGTGTAAAATTTATTGCCAGGTTTCATAAATTTATGGTTGTCACATGCTTGCTGACATAAAAAGGCCCGCCGCGCGCCGGGTTAAAACGGGGGAAGGATTGAATGTTATAGAAGCGGGATTAGTTGATTTTTGACCCTAGAATTTTATGTGAACCAACATTTATTAAAACATGTAGTCTGTCTGTAATAAAAAGAGTTATAAATCTTCCTTGCAATAATTGATTATTTACTTCCTTTGTATTCCTTCATAAAATAATTGCATTTCCATTTGCATATTTTGTTTCCACTGCACATTTCCCTTATGTATAATCAGGTTAGGATTTATCCTGTCTGGTAGTTCGGAGTAATTCGAGAAAACTAATAGTCTCAATGAGGCCTAACAGCATTAAGAGCCGTTGCCCCGTCTGTATTTGCATGGCAAACAAGAGGCTTTGGATTTCTCTGAAATTGAATCTGCCCACACCCATATGTCGGCCGCAGTCGGATCCCGATTTCAGGTAAAGGAGTTCTTTTTGTAAAGCGGTTGTAACTTACTGGATTCAGAGGTAGGCACTCGTAATTGGCTTGCATTCTCTGGAGATTCTACGTCAAGGTTCTTAAGGCTACTTTTATCAAATCTGTAAAAGTTTTCGTTCAAAGAGATACCAGTGGTAGTTCTGGGAATTGTCCGTAAGGCTTCTCAAAAGTACTTAACTAAATTTAAATACGTACTATAGACCCTTGTGCCGTTTTGCTGTCAAATGATTCTTAAAGGCGAAACTGTTTGAAAAAGTAACGTTAATGTGAAAAATAATCTTGTAATTTACGATCTTTATAATCTATATACGGTATAGAGTCTTTGGATCATTTTAAGAAGAAGAGTTCGTATGAACCTCTGAACGGCTTAACTTTTGAGAAACAGAGTGTCAAATTTTTTTATTTATTTACTCAAATATATTTGAAGATGTTTGACGGAAACTGGTGAAACGTTTATTACACCAGTGATAGAAAGACTGGGAGATACTTAGAACATCAAACTTTCGATGTTATGAGTATTTTGGAAATCCCTAATTTTTTTCCAAGAATTCCATTTCATTGGGAAAACGACAATTTTTGAGTTTTTTTTTCTAAAATAAGCTTAAGACTCAGTTGAATAAATTAACAATAACTCCAACATTACTTGTTTTACAAAAAATCTACTAGTTTTTTTTTAATTAGAAATACAGTTTTATACACATTACCTTCAGAAATTTCAAAATTAAATCGTATTTTAACAAAAATTTCTATAGATTTTTCCGTCAAACTGGCAGTATTAGTACTACCAATTTGCTCAACCGTGTAATATTCTTATCTTAAAATAAATAAAATGCAAATATCTTTTTTCTTCCCCTCAGAAAATTCAAAAGTTCTACGCCAATGGTTTGATCAATTTTTGATAATCAATTATGTAAATGATATCGTATTTTTAACAATGTGAAAGTTATTTTGGGTGATTATCTGTCCGGTAAGCTTATTCTTGATAAAAAATAATATCTCAAAAATGACTCGTTTTTCGTATAAAATGGACTAGTTTCTTTCTTTATTGAAATGCAATTTTTAATCGAAAGCTCTGATATAATTTCTAAAATACTCAAAGGCGTTGAAACTATGGGGTTCTTGGAGATAGCGTCTTCCACTATTTCCGCCAGTGGCGGACATAATTGTATATAAATTTGATGATTTTTTTTACTCTAGTTAGTTCACCAGACTATTTCATCAATCTAAGACAAACAGCTTTAGAAATATTTGCGAAAATGTTACATTTTTCAAAAACTGTAACACACCGTTTTACAATTAATTTTTTTCTTATAATTATCCAAAGAATCACCTGTTGCTGTCTTCTTTATTACTTCATGTAAATCATTCGCTTTTTATTGCAATTTACGTCTTTAGTTTTAAAATATTAGGACGGAACAAGTCGTAGACACATGTAAAAGGTTCCGCGGAAGCAAAATATTCAAACAAAAAACAATTGAACATCAATTGAAAAAGATATGACAGAAAGCTGTAATTAATAAAAAATATATACTGTATTTTTTGCAGAAGATGGTAATTTCTTTATTCAACTTTCGTTTTGAAAGTATAACTTTGGAGAATTAAAACAATTAATTATGCAAATAGTCTGTTGACACATCTTGTAGGTATACAGGGTGTCCCATATAAAAATTTTCAAAAACGTCGATTTTTAATTTGAGGGGGACATTGACTTACATCATGCAACCCCACGTAGATCGAGGTATCAACTTTCAAATTTCAAATGGCACTACAAGGCGTATGATACATCGTTTGAAAGCTCCTTTGATACTGACTGAATCCGTAAAAAAATAAAAAAAATCGTTATTCGGTTCCAAGAAAAAAACATTGAAATTAAATTTTTGGAATTTTGTATTTTTAGATTTTTACATTTACATACAAATTGTTCATAATAGATGCTCAAATTGTGCACCCAGTTGTTCTTGGAGCCTGTCTCTCTGGAGTAAATTGCAACATTAGAATTATTAGAATTCTCGATCACCCTGTTGAAAAAACAGGAAAAGAAAACAATGCCCATGAGATTATCTCTTCACACGTGTTTGCCATACACTTTGGTATAAAACGGATGTTAAACGGCACTAGTCATCGCTGAACGCACAAGCGAAATATTTACAGAGCGATAAGATCTGTAAATCGAGCGGGCATTGAAATCCTGCGCTGCCTACGGTCGACTATTTCTAACCTAAAAAACTGATCTCAATGCAAAACCTCACTGATGCGTGGGTACCTACGCCATAAATTTTAAACTTTTATTACTGTTAGATTGAGCAAACAGTCTAATCCTTTATATACAGGGCGAAATATTTCGTATATAAATAAGACAAGTGGACAGTTTATCGCCATCTATGACTTTGCATATTTTTTAATGGTTTCTACTAGACGGACGACGTTCCTTTGTTTACGAAACTTATTTTATAGTTTAGTAGTATAATTTACTTTAAATTTTTTTCTGGCACGAAATTTGTTTGCCATAAAGTGGTTTATGGGGAAAAATGTAAACATCAATTGTTCTGTTTAATGATTAACAAAACAGATATTAATAATTGTTGCCAAATAAAGGGATTAAAATATGTTGAAAATTTATCTAATTTCATTTGTTTTTTTTTCTGTCATATTAAATTTTGTCAATTTTATATATTTAACACACAAACATATAGAGTGTACCTAAAATGCTTGGCCAAATAGCCATGATGGTGGATTCTACGCCACAAGTTAATAAAAAAAAATTTCTGTAAACATGTGCCCCGAAATACTACATTTTCGATAAACAGGATGTTCTAATCTAAATTAATCAAAATATGTGGTATACTTCAAGTTGTAAAAAATACTTGAAGGAAGCCATTAAATTCTGTAATAATCTAATACTCTCTATTTCAATCGTAGATAAGGTGATTAATTGAATAATAATTATTTTATTTAAAAAATAATTTGTTGCTTTTAGCAATAATTACTTACATGATGCTTGACACTTTATCATGTATCTCGAAAATGGTACAATACACTACTAACATGAAGAATTAATTGTTATAAAGCCATTATACTCTTATCATAGTAGTAACACAAACCTGAAATAACTTGGAAAACACTGGAGCAAAAATTAACTACCCTGGAAATTATAACTATACAGGGTGATTCACAAATGAAACCTGGTATTCTTTGGTGAATTTTAAGGGGAGCCTTTCCTATAAAGTTTTTACCTAGGATGCTTCGTTAAAAAATAAAAAAATATATTTTTAATTTTTTAAAAATAATTTAATAACTAATAAGTGAAATAATTTGAAATTGGGCACATGTATTCATGTAAATATTGTCCAAAATCAGGGATTTTCCTAAAATTTACATGCTCTTTATTTATTGTTGCTTAAATCTGATGAAAAGCATTATTTATTCTTTCTTCTAACTTTAACGAAGCGTCCTGGATAAAAACTTTATAGGAAAGATTCCTCTTAAAATTCACCAAAGAATACGAGGTTTCATTTTTGGTCACCATTTCTGAATCACCATTTGTGATATAACATGCACTTAATTTGGAGAGCATCAAAAATTAAAACAGAATGACAAATTTGTGTGAAATCGCTTCACGTTTTTTTTGCAATTAAAAAATTTGTTTTCAAATTTTAACACTAGAAAACGAGGCGTAAATATTTGGATTTTATTTTGAAATTAACATGTCAATACTGAAAAGTCGATCGTTATCGACATTTTTAACGATTGTTTTTTTTTAATTAAAAATTCTGATAAAATAATCTGTTAAATATAAATTTTAAAATCGAAATTAGATTCATTCATTGTAAAAACAAATAAAAATCTATAGACGTAAAATCAGTACAAATACTGATTTGTATCACCAAGTGCATATTTAGTAATACTTAAGATAAAATTTATGATTAAACACTTAAATTTTTTAAACGCGTGTATATAAATAAAATATGATCTAGCCTCAGCTGACTGGTTTAATAAACCTTTGATGAACTCCCCAGCGTATTGTAACCTTCAGAGCCAACTAAATTATTAACTATAATTAAGAGCACGCTACAAAACTATAAAACCAACATCGTAACCTTAAAAGAATCCATCGATTCCTCGGCTTTTTCCCGCAAAACACCTTTTAAGTCTGATTATTAAACCCATTAAGTTATAATCTGATTCACATATGTGCTAGTTTTTACTTAATAATCGCCTTGATGGTAGTTTCTCCGCCATAAAGAAACTAAAAAAGCGATAAACGCATTTTTACATCTAACACTTTTTGCTGCATCGCAAAGTGTGTATCATTAGCGAGATAGTGTGCGGTAATGACATAATTAACAACAACAACAAACTGTAACGCTGATAAGCTAGATCACAGCGTCGATCTAGTCAGATAAACCGCATGCGGACTTACGCTGTTCTATGCCGTGCTTATCCTGAGTGGAACAGAAGGCACCGCCCGAAAACGCACCCCGACCGAGCACCACTAGCACTGGAGCACCAGAATCGTTCAATAGATCACCGGAGGAGTACTCGCACCTGCCGCGGCAAAGGTCTGGGTTCGAATGCGATCAGACGGCGCGATGCGCGGGAGACGCGCCGGCGGAGCTCGGGCGCGGTCGCCGGCTCCTGCGGCGGTTCTGCCGGCAGGAGTCCGCCCGCGTCAAGGTCCTGCCGGGGGCTGGAACTGAGCGGTCGAAGGGGCCTTTGGTTTTGAGTTTGTTTTCTTGAATTTTTAATAAAGAGAAATGTTATTCACGGTTGTTTTTAGTTTCCTCAAAAACTATGTAGCCAAGTTCCTATACCAAAATTATTTTTCAATATTAAGCAGTTGTTGTCTAGAAACTTTTCTTAAAAAAGTGTTAAAAGTAAACCAATGTAGTGTCTTCTACAACTTATTTAACCATTTCTGTTTTTGATTTCTTCAAAAACCAGTCACTCTTCACCAAACGGTTAATCATTATTGGAATCTTGTTGATTATCTTTAACCTAAAAGGGCTTACGCCTCTTGGATCTCTTCTGATATTGTTTCTTACTGTACTTTGACTAATTGCCTAATTTCAGACCAAAAAGATCGCTAGAGAATGAGTGCGTCTTTGTTGAGTCAAGTACGGAGCTTCATATTTTATTTTGTAAGAAAATTCAGCCAATTTCAATCATATTCAGAATATTAACATATTCTGAATTAGAACATATATCTGCCATAGAAATGAAGATATATACCTATACTTCACGGTCGAAATTATAGAGAGTGATTCATCGCTAGCTTTTGGACTAGTAAGGGGGATGAAGCGTGCCGGGAACGAAAATCCATTGGCGTGTCTGCGTAAGGTGTCATCCATAAATTACGTAAAGGTATAATTACGTAAAGGTATTTTTTCACATTTTCAACTCCCCCCTCCCCCCATGTAAAGAAACCGTAAGATTTTTCATAACCCCCCTCCCCCTCCCCCACCTTACGTAATACATTACATGATTCAATTAATTTTTTTTATTATAAAAAAAGCTTTACAACTTCTAATTATAACATTTATTAATATATTTGTTATATTATAAATACATTTTAGGTTTACTTATAGCTATAATTAATGTAGATTATTTTATTACGTAAGAATTTCATTTCCCCTCCTCCCCCCCAAGTAAGGAATGATAAGAAAATGTTGAGCCCCCCCC
>NW_019416249.1:898316-1010097 GCF_000390285.2 Anoplophora glabripennis
TTGTGTTTTTTTAATTTATAAATTTATTATAGCCATGGAATTAGACTCCTCGTCTACGCTTATGCTATGACGTTTCTCGGGACGGTTAAATCAAGTCCGTTTACACCCACTAAAAAAGCATTTCCCTATTCCCTACCAAGTGCAAAAGACAGAGATAGAATATAGATCGACGTTCAGTGTAACTCGGTCTCTAGACGATTATAGATTCTATCGATGTGCGTAGCGAGCGGCACAAAGATAAATAATATTGAACCGTATAAAAATCATTTTATATTTTATAGGCATTATGGTAATAGTGTTTTTATATTATGTCTTAGTCACTCTTTATAATTTCGACCGCGGAGTATAGTTCATTTTTAGTTGCACAAGGTTCGTATCTTCCAAGTTACTGTAGTTACAACTATTTGTTTTATATAGTCAAAGAAGACACTGTAGCTAAATTTACAACTTTTGTTACAAAGATTTCAATAAAAAGTGGTAAAAAGATAATTGGTGGCATGATTTTTCGTTTTTTCGTTTATCATATTTTGTTTAATTATGTTTGTAGTAGGTTTAACAAATCCATTATCAAATACTTATTTAGTCACTACTTAGTCAATTAAGAAAATACAAACAACACGTAGGTACTTCTAGCACATTTTCTTTAAAAAAGTTAAAACATCGTGATTTTATATTCTCAACCAATTCATGATTAACCATTTTCCCACCAGCTTCTCTAGAAACTATCCACCTCCTCTTTACCAAATGGTTATTCAATACTGAACAGTCCTATAGTGTTTCATTACATTTATGTTGAAGAAAGACAAACAGTAACTGCTTCTGTAACCTTTTCTTCAATACAATGGCCTTTTTCGATTTATGATGACAAGGAGGAATAGTTAAATTTCTACCTTTCAGTTTGTTCAAAACATCTCTTTACTAAGTTATTCAATATTGAAACCCTTCTCAATTGTCCAATACTTGATTTATACGGTCAAATGAAATATATTCACTATTTCATATATACAGGGTGTCCCAAAATGATGGAACAAGATTAATATTTTTTTCCAGTTCAAATTTGAAAAAATCGCTGAAACTGGTCAATTAGTAAATACAAATTGTCACTTTTCTGCAATATTTTCTATTTTTTTAAGCCATGTTTGACAGACTTATAACATTACTGACATTTTCTTTAATAGGACGCTTTCTATTTTATGGTACGCATAAATAGCTCTTCTAAAGACGAATTTAGCAATATAAGGTTATATGTACCTACTTTTTGTTATAATTGTCAAAAAAATGTAAAAAATTATCTTTTGTGTCGTACTGACTGTTTCAAACAATCATAGTCTTTTCTGTTCTTTAAAAAACGTACGTCTTTATTAATATTTTTTTACTTTAAAGCTTGTTTGTCTCAAAAAAAATATAATAATAAAAAAAGTTGTAGAATCTTCTTTCGTTTCTTTGCATTTCCTGAGAAAACTTACCATAGTAATGTATTTTTCCATCAGAAAGTAGAGATTCCAACGAAGAAAAAGCCCACCGACGTTTTTAAAAAAGCAGATATTTTGACGTGAGAATTTTCGATTGAAAATTAGGGTGCTTTTTCGATATTAAGTAAAAATAAGGTGAAAAAATAAATATTTCAAATTAAAAAAATTACAGCGTGTTTGGGACATAAATAGGTAAGTTTACACCAAATTTCGTGAAAAATTTTTTTTTTGTAAAAGAAAAATAAAAAACCAAAAACTTATTTGAATTTTTCACATAAATTTTGAGGTTATGTGAAAAAAGTGGAAATACAAAAGTTGTAGATCTTTTTATTACCTACAACTTTGTCATTTAACTTTTTTCCATAAGACTTGTAGTTTTTCGAGAAATCAAGGGAAACCGTTTTTTACCCTTAAAAACTCACCCCCTACCCCTTCCCGACCTCAGATCGCCCGTAAATTATTTTTCCTTTCATTTCTGTTATATTCTCTTTCTTTTCCAATGGGTTTCATCCTACTATAATTTTTTTTGGTTTCAAAAATTATCGACCCTGGTCTATTAAGCGAAAAACAGGATTGAAATTTTAATTATCAATAGATGCGGAGATAAAATCCGGAGGTATGTGACTTATTTCACCATCAGTATCCAGACCACAGAATAAGTAAAATATTCAAAAAGTTTGAAGAAACCGGAAGTATAAAAGATTCACTAGGATCAGGAAGGCGAAGAACGGTAAGCGAAAACGATCGTCAAAATGTGATGCTCGCCGTTACTGAAAATCCTCACTCATCCATTAGATATTTCAACTAATTGAAGTGATCAGTTCACAGAAGTCTGAAGTTTCAAAAGTGGGATCCTTACAAAGTTAACGTTTTAGAAGATCTATGGGCAGATGACACAGACGGAAGACTGCAGTTTTGCGAGGACATTAGAAATTTATTTGAAAGGGAACCCAACTTAAAAAATCACATAATTTTCACTGACGAAGCAACTTTTTGCTTCAACGGAACCGTGAACAGGCAAAATACTGGGTTTTGGAGCTCAGAAAACCCGCTTTGTATGCAAGAAAAACATATCTATACAACGGCCGGAAAAAGTGAATGTTTGGGCTGGAATAGTAGGAAATCGCATACTGGGACCTTATTTCTTTGAGGGCAATTTGACAGGCGACGTTTATTTGGATTTTTTGTTTTTTTTTTCAGGTGATTCCAGCCTTGGAATTAATTTTTCCTAAACCTATTGGACACGGTATGCCTGCTCGTGATGTCTGGTTTCAACAAGATCCTCCACATTTTCGCCTCGATGTAAGGAATTACCTTAATGAAGTTTTCCCAAATCGATGGATAGGCAGAAGAGGGCCGCTTGAATGGCCACCACGCTCCCCTGACTTAACCCCACTACATTTTTTTTATGGGGTGTATGTGAACAGACCAGATACTATCGAAGAATTGAAAAATCGTTTCAGAGAAAAAGTACATAACACTAAATGTTATTCCAAATGTAATTAATAACTTTGAACACCTAATTGGGCATTATCAGTGACATTCTTGTTATAGACACTGGCATTATGCAATATTTAATGGGGGCCACTTTGAACATTTGCTGTAGTAAAATAAAAAGTACCTAGTACTAAATTATTATTTTCATTTAATTCCTCCATTTTTTATAGACTATGACAAAAAAGTAGATAAAACTTATACCGCTGAATTAAAAAAAACAATTCCTTCAAAACAATTCACCATGTCCTTATTCAATATTGAAATTTGTCTTCGTACTTCTTTAAAGCTTTTTCACTTTTATAATGTAACAAAAATAAGCAACATCTACTTACAAAAGTTCTGCTTAAAATAAAACGTCAAAAAGGTAATGCTGTTTTTATGATTTTCATCATTTTATGATGACAGGTTCAACCATTCAACTCTTCTGTTTCTTCAGAAACCATCCACTACGTCTTTAAGATAAGTAACGATCAATTTAAAATGCCATGATTAAAGATTGTATATTACAGAAACCAACAACACTTCAATAGGGTGATCTTTTTCAACTTATGATAACCGATGACAATTTCAGTCTTCAGTTTCTGTAAAAACCTCAACCAACTGGTTATTCAGTAGATATTGGTAAACAGAGACAAGAAGCGTTTGTAGATCTTTTTCTTGAGAAATGCTTATCAATCAATCAATCAATCAATCAATCAATATGATGATTTTACGTTTTTCTTCAATTTATGTTAGCAGGTGTCACCGTTACACCCTTCAGTTTTTTCAAAAACCATTTGGCACTTTTTTGTCAAGTGATTGTTTGATTTGCCTGCACACTTATAAACTGTATCCAAAATACACCTTCAATATGTTTTCTTCACCTTGATTTAATTTTTCGTGACGGAAATTTAAAAGAAACGCTTTAATAGCCATATCTTCACTAATCTGCTTCAAGGTCTGTTGGTCTTCTTCTCAAGCTGTTTCTTTGAGCAATTCTTGACTTTTATTAACGTATCCAATACTAATGGTCTAATAACTATTAATTTTACAAATAATTTGAAGTCATCAAGTGGAAAGCTGTTTACTGCCTATACCTTGTAGATTATATGATTATAGATTCTGCAACTGTTGACATGAGATAGTGGAATTTAACACAGTTATGGATGGTATAAGAAGCACTGAACAACTAGGGAAAGTAGCTAATAAAATAAATATTTAATAGTATTTCTAATTAGCAATTTGTTGTTAATGTTAGAAGAAAATAGTGTTCCGACAGATTCTTTTCTAAAATTAAAAAAGAACAGGAACTGTATCAAACGCAATTTATTGAACTATACAAATTTAACATTTGCGTGATCTTTTTACGACAATGCTTTATAATAAGTTTAAATAAAGCTTTTTCGCATTGCTTTTGCTCCATTCTCTTCTCAGTGTCAAATGAGCAAATAAAGGAATAAATAAAGTCGTTTTTCGGTATCATCAAAACTTTCATCGAGTAAATATTAATTAAGGAAATGAATAGAGTTCACGCATCGCGCAATATATTCTTTTAGCGGTGCAATAGCTATTTATAATATTCATTGTAGAAACATTGATGGTGAGAATGATTGTTTTGTGATGATGATATTCCCAGACTGAATCTATTTTATTCATCTGGCATTCTTATGAGTTGCGCTACCTAAGTTATTTATTAGTTTAGTTAATTGTTAACGATATTTTCAACGCCATCATAACAGAGGTAGAACATATATAGGGTGTTCCATTTAAAATTCCGCAAGATATTTCAAAAACAAAAACAGATTTTCCGATGACAAGAACTTTGGAAGGTTTTTGACGTGAAAAATAATTTTTATTTCTATTGTAATATAATAAAATTTCCAAAATTAGTTTTTAAGAATTTTATAACGTTCCTTCTTTGAAAAACAAATGTTAAAGTAGGCATCTCGAAAACCATCATTTTCTTAAAAATTGTATATGTAACAGAAGTTACTTAAAATTTCATTATTTTTTTTTTTTGTATAGTTCTTGTCATTGAAGAACTTATTTGGATCTATATCACTATAAAAAATAATGTTTTTTATAGTCAGAATTGAAAGCATTTACGCGTTCTACTTTTTTTACAGAACTTAGTTATCTCCCTTTTTTGGAGATGTCAGTGAAGGGAGTTTTAAACGCATCACCCTGTATAGGAGGGCTCTACTACTATAAAAGTTATTTAAAATAATACTGTAATAATGTTAATGATGGTGACTATGTTGATCCTTAGATTTAAAATGCGATTTACACGTTTGAGTAGGAAACTTTAATTTGCAAAATTTGTAGAAAAATATAATTTTCATTAAAGCATAAAGGTTAAAGTATATTACAGCTTCTAGAAGCTACTTCTTTTTTATTTTTCTATAATTTCTAAACTGTGGCTGCACATGTCAACTTTTTTTCAAATATACTCACGCACAAAGAATAAACTATAAGTACCGTAACTCCGTAACTTCCGTAACTTAAGTTACATAATGGCGGTTTTCCACTAAACGGATAGTTGAGTTTATGTCCTGTTTGTGTTTTCTAGAACCTGAAAAACAAAAACAAAACTGAAACAAACCCAAAACTCTTGTTTCCATCAAGCGGGCTACATTTTGTTCGAGTTTTGTTTTTGTTTTCAGTCCTTTTCCACTGGTTGTCGCGAGGAAGTCAGAACACATTTTTCCAATAACCAGCCAACATGTTTAGAGAAGATTTTTTTATTCTTAGTTATGGCTGGTTTATACTGAAGTCCTTGGAAAAAAAGTAAGTGTCTACAGAGTGTCCCACCTCGAACTCCATCGATGGATATCTGGGAAACCGCTCTAAGGATTTTTTTGAAATTGTGATGGTGTGATACGGACCGTGGGGCCCACCAAGTTAAAATATTTTCAAGGTCATCGTACTTCCGGTTATACCGGAAGTCGATACTAACTTTCTTATTTTAAATGGAACCCCCTGTATATTATTGCATTTTTGGAAACATCATCCATTTTTAAGTTGAAAACATATAGCACACTCCATACTTAGGATTGACCGTTTCCGAGATATTTCGATTTTTAAACAAAAATTGACAGATGCAGACTGTCAGCAAAATTTAGTTTTCCCGGTTTATTTTTTTGTGCAAATTGGACATTTTGTAGAGAAAGACCTACTTTATCGAATTTGACATGAAAATTTTCCAGTTTTTATACAGGGTGGTCAAAATTTTTTTATCGAATATGAAGTTCAGAATATGTGGAAAACTCGAAATTTTTAAATGGAAACCCCTAATTTTTTTGCAATAATATACAGGGGGTTCCATTTAAAATAAGAAAGTTAGTATCAACTTCCGGTATAACCGGAAATACGATGACCTTGAAAATATTTTAGCTTGGTAGGCTCCACAGTCCGTATCACGCCATCACAATTTCAAAAAAATCCTTCGAGCGGTTTCCCAGATATCCATCGATGGAGTTCGTGGTATATGTACGGTTAAAGTGTTTACTTGGTTAGTTTGTATCCTAGCCAAGTAAACACTTTAACCGTACACATATATATTTTTTAATAGCTATAATTCATTAATGATTAAAATATTGTTTTTGGGAAGAAGAAAACGCCAACATAGATATTGGGTTGGATCACTTAAATAGAAAACACAACACGACCGTTTCCACTAAACAGACTTGAGTTTCAAAACACGTCGAAACCTTTTGATGTGACCGCTTTCGAGCGGGACCCGAAAAACAAAACTCCAACTGTCGCAAAACACGCCAGTCTTCAAAGAGTTTGCGAAAAGTTACAGTTTTGTTTTATTCGACACAAGATTGTGTTTTGTTTTTGTTTTGTCCGTTTAGTGGAAAACCGCCTTAAAAAATCAAAATCTTCTATTTTATAACAAAATTACTCGCTGTTCTCAAACCTGTATAATTATTACAGCTCGGGACTTGGTCGGATCATCATAGCCGTCGTGTCGCTTCGGCCTTTCGGTACAGCGCACCGTACGAAACCTGTAATAACGGCAGTTATTGGCTTCACGTTTGCTTCGTGTATACGTGTTTTAATATTCTAATAATGTCGAACGCGCCAAATAGTAAAAAACAATCTTTCGCTGATAAAGTACGCAAATTTATTTATTTTTATTTATATCTACCTGTTTATTTTTTATTTGTTTACGACGAACACGCCTATGACTAGCCGATGAAAACCCCGAGCTTTAATTATTATTTGTTATGTACCTACTTTATTTCAGGCATTTGAATGACACAAGACACAAAAGCATTGAAAAGAGACATACGAGTAGAAGCTGAGCTTGTCTGAACTTCTCGGAAAAATAACAGGGGAAAAATCAGTACTTCAGCCTTAATTTCTACAAATTCGTGGAAACGTTTTTAAGAATATTGTATCCGGTAGTTGCGGATTTACCCATCTCTAACCATTCGACGATTTTTACCGTCGTGGTACTTACGAATTTTCAGCTCTCATTGCGGTCCGCTGAACAATTCCACTTCAGCGCGCAGTCTAGACGCAGCTGCTGAAATATCGACCGCCGTGTCACTCACAGCTGTTTTTCAGGCCAACCATTTTCCAATCGCATTTTATACGCCGTTTTATACAAAATTAACGAAATGGTCCTCCAAGCCGTGGTTTTCCTAGTTTTCGGCGTCGTACTCGGTGTCGGTAGTGGTAGTTTTTTAGAGAATATCAGAGTGAAACGCTCAGATATCGATTTACAAACCTGCATAGACAACTTCAACGTACACAGAGATAAAATAATTAGGACGCAGGATTCCCAGAATATGGGGGCTAAGTATTTGAATGAGATAGATCTGGGATCTAGAGAGGAATGCCTTAGGTTGTGCTGTGAGACCGATAATTGCGACGTGTTCGTTTTTGAGGAGAAGGTTCGTATAAGTCCCTAAGAATTATTAAAAATAAGATTCAGCTATGTAGACATTCCATTACTAACACTTAAATTTGTAGATGCAAATTTTTCATTTTCAAACTGTAGTGGTTTCTGGGCCTAAAAATGTAGTTTCTAAATGAAACTCTCAATAAATCACAGTAAAAATATTTAACCATAACCTCAACTGTTGGGTAGCGTGAATTCTTTGAATTAGGTATATCTCTAAAAATAAATACTTAAACAACAACTGATACAAATAAAACATAATATATAAAACATTTTACACCTTTATACCCTCTGAACGAGTGTTTTTCACAATGAATGGTGTAAATTTTATAGGTATCTGCATAAATCAAATGTACAGTGTTTCAGGAAGTCGATATACTTTCAGGTCCGAAAACGCTTCGTTTTCGAGACACAGGGCATTAAGGATACCACAAAAATAGTGATATATTGAAAGTAAAAATAATATAAGAGATATAACTAAAACTGTAAAACTAGGTGTGACTTATGATTAGACAGTTTGTCGCTATATGCCTCCGTCACTAGCCACTAGAGGCAGAGATACTGATCCAATTAATTAGACAAATAAAGTAGTATGATCCTGTAAAAAATGTTAACTGGTACCATTTTTGAATGTAAGATTACATCCTGGTCAAAAATTAACTCTTGGGTTTTTATCATATTTGTTTCATGGCAAATTCAATTTATTTATAAAACCTCATAAACTTATTAAAGATTATTATTAGGGGCATGTAATGCCGTTAATATTTTTTGGAATCTGTAACACCCTGTACCTCAAAAAGAAAAAGTTTCTTGCATTATGTTCATAGATATTTTTTTACTAACCTGTGGAACATCTTAGAGTTTATCGATTTAATCCTGAAACACCTTGTATAACGTTTAAATATAAAACAAATAGTTACGGATGGTGAAAATTAAAATGGTCATATGTTGATAATAAAGCATGGGGCACATACCACTTTTAGGGGATGATATCTAGGCTCACAAAGACAACTTTCATGAAGATAAAATTTCAGAAGGAATTTGCAAAAAATAAATTTGTTGCTGTCGACCCTAGGATCTCGAGAAAGGTTACACGTATAAATACAAACAGTCGATCTCGTAGTTTTCAAAAAAAATTTATTTTCCATTACAAAATATGAAAAATAGAATGTTAGTATCACATTAAATTGAAATCAGTATAAACTACATTTAACTCTATCAAAAATGAGAAAAAAAATCGGTGTTTGCATCTATTAGTAAGTTATGAAAATCAATTTTTTTTACGGAAAATATGTACAACCCTTTTCGAAATCTCAGGGTCAACAACCCCTATTTGAATTTCTTATCTTGCATATTTCGATCGACATTTTTTCGTCGTCTCTTTATGAGCACAGGAATCATTCCCTAAAAAACGGTATAGATCCAATGCTTTATTTTACCAGCAAGGTTTTAATATACAAGGTGTAAGAAATTTGACTGCCATTACTTCAGCATGAGCATGATAAATGAACAAAAAAGTTGTATATTACAGGGGCGTAAGATTAACAGTTTTCAAAATACAGCGAGTATTAGCATTGGGGAGTTTCATCACAACGTGACAACGGCGCTTAACCTAACGCTTCTCAGTTGGTGCATACTACGCGGCAGACTTGTCCTACGGAATAATAAAAATTTAAACATCTATTATTGTGAAACATTTAGTAAATTTCAAGACAATTGTTTTCAAGTTTTTAAATAAATAAAAAAAAATGTATCGGGTTTTGTAGTACGAAGATAGTGTTGTGCTTAAATTTTAGTTCGAGTTTTAGTAATTATGAATCTCTTAAAAGAGGAACTTTTAATCAAAACATGAACTTGAAAAATATGTAATTAAAGTACCCAAAGATTCACGTCGTCCAAATGATCATACGTATTAAAAATAATTTAGGTACTTACCAAAAGACAAAATTCAGTAATTTTTAAATGTACAAGTACAAAACAAACTACAACATATGCTCAAAATGTCTACCAACATTTTCGATGCACGCACGGCACCTTCGAATCCAATTTTCGGGCACTCGCTGGAAAATACCTGGATTTATCCTTATTTGGTGGGCAGCGGCAAAAATTCGTTGTCGCAAGTCTTCCACTGTCGAAGTCCAGATACCAATTGAAACTGAATTGCGTATCGTTGGTTGTTGGATACCTTAGTACCTCGTGTTATCCGCCGCGCCGTTGTCACATTGCCCGATATGAACTTTATCGAATTTTAAATTTATTACAACTTTAATTATTTTTTAGAATTAAGCATAAAGAAGTTCAAAAACATTGTATTTTATGGTATTCTATGCACGCAGTTATGTCAATATTCCTTAATTAATCGAACTTTTGTACATAAAATTGGAGATTTTGATTTTTTTCCCGGAAATGGTTGAGTTTAGGACCCATGTCATATAAGGTTTTTTTAACGTATTCTATCGTCTGTTAAAATTAAGGCAGTCAAATTAAAGGAATAAGATCTCTTATAAACTTTAAAACACTTTAATTCGGAAAAATATGTACATATGTATACTTACATAATTTTTTTCGTTCATAATCTCATAAATTGTATGTAGAGATTCAGCAATCAAAGGTTGTTTTTATTTTACTTTCAAATAGGTAAATTAATTTGCATAATTCTAAACTTATCTGAATTAACAGTTATGCAGATCTGTAATTTTTTTTGCGGTATTTTTTAGTATGTACTCTTTTATTTACTTGAATATTTCTGCGTACCAAAAAGAAACATACTATGTTTTGCAGTTACGAAGGTGTGTTTCTTCGTTAAGCGTTTTTCGTCCTGTGCATTTTCAGTGTAATTTCTTCTTAAAATAAATCAATCGAGGTGAAAAATAAAAGAGAGGAATTTAATTTCCAGTCGAAGAGTATCTTGTTTATATTTTAATATTCTGAAAATAACGCGGAAAATTTCAAGGCACGCCCCTGCCACTGTAAATTGTTACAGTAGTTCCGATAACAGAACTTTATTGGCTTATTCTTTTTTTGGAATTATATCTCAACAAATATTATAGGGACTTTATATATTTTACGATAAGTTCCATGTGTATTCATAGTGAAACTTCGAACAAATATCTACATTCTCAGTGTGAAATGTTTCTCGTTAAGAGTATAAAATCAATTGCTTGACTGCTCTTTTGACCCAAGAGGTTATTTATTTAAAATGTTCCTTTTCCTTTCACTAGGTACATCAGAAATCCAACTAAATAAAAGTATTTTTTATGTATTACATTTTTTAAATATTTTCTAAATAACTCTTTACTTTGAATTTCTGTGAATGCCTGTAACTTATTTTCAGAACTCAGGAAGTTGCTACTTGTTCCACTGTGGACCTCCGGAGGACTTCAAGTGCAAATTCACCCACCACGTGAACTACTCTAGTGCCGTTCTGTCCATTAACAGGCACCTACCTGACCTAGAAAGCCAAATCAAACTCACCAAACACGAACAAGATTTGAACAAGCTCAGGTAAAAATAGTCTTACTTTTTTTCATGCTACACAACTCAAAATAAACCAAATGCGACATATTTTTCTTGTACTATTTAAAAAATACAATATAATGTTCAAGAATTCTTCATAAACTCGTTTGTATTAAATTAACAAGAATCAAAGCAAAATAATTTACCCGTGTTTACTGTTACTTCCTGTTGACTAACACCATTAATACTAAAGGAAATCGTTATTTATCGATTTCAGACGTCTTTATCAAGGCGAAATAATGTTTCCTTTGCCCTTTTTTGGATTGCTCAACTTTAGGAATATTTCCTTGCTCTAACAATGTCTCTAACGTATAATCATTACCCGTAGTAACTTTTGCGTCGAGAAACTTGTGTGTACGGTGCAATTAAAAAAACAATTATAGCTTTGGTTGTAATTAAAATTTAAACCAATTTAAATTTTTTAATTGTTATTGAATTATGTAACGATTATGTACGCTGAACTTTTTACTATCAAAAATATCGTTTTCTGATTAGTACATTACAGTTTTTACTTGAAACAAAATAATAAATTACTACAGCGTTAAATATGTTCAAGGTGACGTAAAATAAATGCCCAAAAGTTCCTAAAAAGAAGAATATGTCACTTCTCCATTTGATTTATTTGCAATAATAAAAAAATACTAGTCTAATAAAGTAAATAAAGAGTAAAGAAGTATTTTAATAAAATTTCGATTGATCACTTAAAAATTTGTCGCTGTCGCTCAAAGTGTGTGAGCAGGGCTTAAGGTGGCTTCAATTTTTTGCAGAAAACCAGAACCCGAAGGGGAACAGGAAGTCCTGAGACCCGAAATTAGAACAACGCCTTCAACGACAACGACCACTATTGCCTCTAAAGAAGTGATACCTTTAAACAAAGTTAAGGAACCCGAAGAAGGTAGGGCGCAATTTTAAATATGTTTAACTTTTGTCGCTTTGTGAAAGATTACCAAGATATTTTTAATATTTGGATTTAAAATCTTGAAAAGTACCCAGAACTGCAGGAAGATAAAAAACTATATTTTCATCATCATATAATTCACGTCAAATTGGTCAAAATCGTGGTAGACATGGTCGTCCAGTCATTGATTGTTTTCTTGACCTGATCATCTTGTTAGCAGGAAATTCATTTTGCCCTTGTCTTTACTCAAGGATTATTACCTTTGTTCATTTTTGGTCAAGCAATTATTTCCATACCCCTTATAGATATGACCATATTCTCTCGCTGTTTATTTTGCCTCGTACAATTATAAATGACATTTACATAGTTTCCTTAATATCTGTATTATAAAAAAATTGATAGATAAATTATTCATACTACATATTTTATTCTTAGAATATTTTGGTTGTATACCCTTAAGGTTAATGTAAGAAATAATTTTCTGTTTTTAAGTGAAATACTCTAAAACTAAGCATAATTTTTAAACCGGGAAATTGTTGGCGATTTCAATACGGGCGTTAATTATTGATATTAAAAATTTAATATGCACGTTTAGCTGCCGCGCATCTGCAAATTCAGATTGGATAATTTGTTGGAATCCTTAAAATTGCTACAGCTGTTTATCACATAATGGAAATCATATAAAATTATGTCGGATAAATGCTTAGTTTTAGAGTATTTCACTTAAAAACAGAAAATTAGTACTTACATTAATCTTAAGGGTATACAACCAAAATATTCTAAGAGTAAAATATGTAGTATGAATAATTTATCTATTCAATCAGATCAACTTTTTTATAATATAAATATAATAAGGAAACTATGTAAATGTCATTTATAATTATTGTACGAGGCAAAATAAACAGCGAAAGAATATGGTCAGATCTACAAGGGGTATGGAAAGAATTGCTTGACCAAAAATGAACAAAGGTAATAATCCTTGAGATTTCCCAGTTTTTATCGAATGGCAGCCGATATATCGATTAACTGTAAACAAATAAGAGTTTTAGCACAGGTATTTTAATTTAAAGAATCCAAATATTGGTTTTATTATTGTTACTAATCCGTACTACTGTTAAATGTAACTGGTTAATTAGCATTTTAATAAGGAAAAAATTGTACTTGACGTGATGTTACAATAACTGTCCAAAATTTTATTCACTGTTCAATATTTATCTTTAGTACGATATTCCACAGCATTGACATGATATGGACGCCAGCGACCTCCATCTCTTCCACAATTCAAAAGCTGCTAATGTATTTTTACTTACTTAGCTATACATTAAAATAATATCCATTAATTCTGCATTGTTATTCGCGTTGGCCACTAAACACTTATAAGACTGACGTAAACAATAAACCACGGTAATAAGAGTATTAAGAAAACTTCAATAATACTGAATAAAGAGGTATTTGTTAAATCAAATTGGCTGAAGCTACCTGGAGGGACAAAAAAAGTCTACCATCATTTTCGGTGCACGCACCGTGCCTTCGAATCCAATTTTCGCGCACTCGCCGGAAAATACCCAGATTTATCCTTATTTGACGGGCATCGACAAAAATTCGTTCTCGCAAGTCCTCCACTGTCGAATTCCAGATACTGAATTGCGAATTGTTGGTTAATGGACACCTTAGCACCTCGTGTTAACCGCCGCGCCGTTGTCACATTGCTCGATATGAATTTTATCGAATTTTAAATTTATTATTACGACGCCAATTATTTTTTAGAATTAAGCATAAAGAAGTTCAAAAAAGCGATAAACATTGTATTTTATGGTATTCTATGCACGCATTATGTCAATATTCATTAATTAATCGAACTTTTGTACACTAAGTTGGAGATTTTGATAATTTTTTCTTGGAATTGCTTGAGTTTAGGACACATGTCGTATAAGGTTTTTTTGTTTATTTTAATGTATTCTGTCGTCTCTTAAAATTAAGGCAGTCAAGCTTCTAACACCCTGTATTTTTCGTACGAATTCGCATCTAATGTAACCGCAGCTTTATTTTCACGAGTCTTGCCGTTTAACGTAAAATATCCTGCAGGTTGTTATGAATAAAAAAACACTAAATCAAAGTGGAATAGGAACGACACTGGTCAGAACAGAGCGAAAAAATAGTGGTCATTGCGGCAACTTGACAAACGGGCCCGATAAAACTATTACATAAAAGTGAAATTAGCATTATTCATGCCAGCTGGACCCAGTCCTGCCCAAAACGAGATGCTGGACTTAACGCTATTAGGCCGCATACAAAGCAGAACGTGTTTCGCCGCCTACTACACTCAGGTTCAAGTTCAGAGAGCCAATACTGGAGGTCAATGATTTTGCGAAAAACAATCCCCAGCGAAATGTTTAGTGAACCATATTCGGTGGCGGTTTCAGAAATATTTAGATCAGATGAACGTAATTTATATGGGGTTGAGATCTGGTTAATTTGGCGGTAATTTTTCACGTTTTAACTGATTTAAAGGTTATTTGAGCAGAGGAAAGTTCGCACACTGCCTGTTTTCACATTTCAGCCGGAAAATTGGATTTTAATTCAGCAAAAAGCAGCGCTAAATGCGTTATAATCGTTGGTAATTTTACGGTTGACCGAAGCGTCCTTAATGCAACCCAGACCATGATGAAATTTTAAATTTTAATGCCGCAGACCAGAGAAAGTCATTTGCCTAGTTTCTGGCATCGGCTAAGGCGATTAGTAGATTGGACACGGTCGTCAAGAAGTTTTAAATATTTCGCAGTTCAACTGTGGATTTTTGTTATGTTCGTATAAGAAAGGATGTTTCCTTATTCAATTGCGGTAGTAATTTTTTACCGGATTTAATCAGTCGCGAGAGATAGGTAGGCGGGCGTAACTGTAAATATATCTCCTTAAATCACGTCAAATTAATTCACCACACGCAGCAGAAAAACGTGTGAATGTCAAGGTCGGCTCTGACGTGGAATTTTTTAATTTATGTCGCCCATCTCATTTTATTATACTTTTCGTGGCTTAGCATTGTAGATACAGGTTGAAAAAGCTGCTAAGGAAGTTTTGGCAAATCATTTTATTCATTTATAAAAACGCGCATCAACAGTTAATTAAGTCTGGAACAGCCAACACGATAACTGAACCTAAGCCCTATAGATTAAATTTGGAAATACAAAAAAATATTCAGTTAATTTATCTTCTTTTATTAGATATTGCTATAGAGTCTTTAAGAATCGTATCAATAATCAGTAATAAATACATAATTCATTTACATTTTTGGGTAGTACTAAATAAAATTTCTACTGTTAATTAAAATGAATATTATTCCTGAAACTGTTATTTTTATTCATAGTTGCATTTCTAATACATCCACATGTATTGTCGTTATCGTTTATAAGTAACGGAAGTAACAGTGGCCCTGTAGTAGATCCTTGGGGTATCTATAGTGGAAACCGTGGCTTTGAAGTAAATTTTAATTTTTATCAGTTTTTCAGTGTTCAAACGCTACTAATTACTTGAACAATAGGAGCATTGGCAGAAGTTTTCGAAGGCATCACGCCATGACGGGCTGCTTTGGACTACTAATTCCAGTGCTTCAGCTATTCACGCTCTCAGCGGTAAACTTCCGTGAAAATTTTAATGTTTTGCATTTTTAGATATGCACCAGCGATCGGACGGTCTATTATATCAGCCCGGTTTGAATAAAATGTAACAGTTTTACGAAATTTACAAACCAAAACATTACAAATGTGGAAATTTCGACATAGATTTAATTGCACGCTTCCGTGGAATATTACGAGGAAGATATTTTGCCTTACTAGCAAGTTTAATTGTTTCCTGTGCATTCTCTTTGCACAAAAAAAAATCGAGCCTAGCAAACTATTAAAATATCAAAGTGTTTTTACTTAAATACATGACAACTTTTTATTGTTATCGAGTTTAAAACACTTATCAAAACGAAAATGTAGAAATCGAAATCGATAACAAAGTCATTATAAACGTCAATATCTCTTTTTTCACTATTGATAACGTGGTGAGATGTAAATATTAATATCTGTCATATTATTAACACTCTTATCTGCAATATGATAATTTTATTTACGCGCTGTTATTATTGGGTAATCAAATATTATTTTAAGAGATAATTTATATAAAAACTGTATATTTCTGTTATTGATGCACGTGCGTCTAAAGCGGAAGCAAGTGAAGAGTAGAATCAATTATTAAGAAGCTTAAATGCAAACCTAGGAACCGAAGAAGCAGCACTTGAACAGTTTCCGAGCTTGCCACGTCATCAGTTTAAACTTGAAGATCTAGTGAAATTTAAGTGGAGATTTTATCGATAAGATTAGCAAAATCCAAAACTAGATGCAAAGGATATCTTAGTGACTTTTGACGTGATGTTGGTTTTCAACCAAGTTTTAGTTAAAGGAGCTTTGGAACAACTTTATCGAAGACTCCCCGCAGAAGAGAAGGATGAGAATTGGCAAAAGTGGCATTAATGGACTTTCTTTTCCTCTAAAGACCAATTTTATAAACAAACTGACCAGCTACGGATATCTCTATGTTCGATGTCCTAAGCTACAAATATATACATGGAAGCCTTAAAAAAAATCTCCTTAAAACTGACCTGTTTGATATGTTGACTATACATTTATAATCTAACTTCGTGGATATAACGGCATGTAAGGATTTGTGGACCACATTCATTCACCTGGACATCAGCTTCACTATGGAGTTAAAACAAAATGGTACTCTTCGTTCTATAAAGTGCCTTCGTCAGGAAGAGTTTGGATGTAAATAAAATAAAATATAAAATTTCTAGAGTCGTATTTAAAAAAATGATGATAGTCCTGGAGAGACGAAACGTTACATATAAAAATTGATTATGCCATTCGATAGAGGGCAAAAAGTTGCCATGAGAAAGTGTTCTTCTTTTTTCAGTATCACATCAAACAAGGCTGAAATGGAAACAAAAACGGATTTCCAAAATTTCGGTTTTATTAAAATATTTCGAAATCTAATTATGTTAGCCCTGACTTTTTAGAGGCATAATGTTGGCCCCTTGATTATGCAACTATGCCCCCATTTAAGCTACTTCGTATCTCTTACCGTTTAACAGCCGTATATGCATTGCGTGCTAGGAGTAACATTGAAAACATGAGCTATTTCTCAATCTAGATGGCCCGGGCACAAAATGAAAAACAATAAATTTGGTAGAAGAAACAACGGTCTTTCAAATGAAACAAAACAGAAAAAAATTCAAGATGACCCACATTCCGATTTTTCCTGCTGAAGATAGGATAAAATTTGCATAAAATATATTCTTTTGGCATTTTTGCCATCCTCTGCTTTCAGAAGCATAACTCCTGAATTTTTTATAGTAAGCACTCATAGAGACACTAATGTAGACTACTCTTAGAAAAATTATTGCCTGATTTAAATTGTAGCATCTTAAGTTATTTGTGCTTAAAGTATGGTCATCATATCAGAAACTGACATTTTTTGCTCAACTTTGGCACCAATTTGCAATTTAGGTTTGACTACAATTGCTTTTTTATTTACACTACTGGATTTGGCACAAAAAGTTGTCCTAGTCAGCTAAATTTGATCCTTCTTCGTTGATCCAAACTGAAAAAACAAGCAATCAAAGTTAAGGGACTTTGGACCACACGCGTGATCATTGCAAAGATGGCCCTGTAGACCAAAGCCTATAACATGTGAACAAAAGCATATTTCACCAAGGGCTGTTTCTATGCAAAATTTCATGAAGATTAGAGATGGTCGACTGGGAGCTTTGGGTCAGTTGACATGGAATGACCATAACCATCAGCTGAGCATATTAGTTAGACGACATGCCATAGATTTAAGTAAGATAGATGAGATTTGAGTAAGACTATACAGAGGAATCCAAGAAATCCAGAAAATATCAAAATTATTTCAACCGAAACGAAGGTCTAGAGTTACCTGGAATTTCGAAACAATTCGTCCGTAAAAGTTAAAGACCAAAGCGAAACAGTTCAGTGACTTCAAACCCCGTACCGGAACAGTATGGATCAATACACATGGCAAATATACCAACCAGAAGAACAATCCAAGAGATGCTTTTGAGGATGAGTATCAAATCTATTATCGACAATTCGTTACCCAGAAGCTGTTATAAAATAGTGGATTTATCAAATATAAAATATATACTTAGATAGTTTTTATGTATCAATAAACGATTGCCTCTCTATCCACCATTTCGAAGTTATTGACTCTCGTCAGCTTAAAATTGAGTAGATATTACGTTAGACGTTACTAATTTAAACACCAATCTTCATCTTAAATATCAATAAGCGAAATTTGGTTCATCCTGTAAGCGTAGAATTTCCTTCTGGTTCGCGTGCTTGCCTTTACGCAACCAGAGTGACATGTAAGGACGCCTAGTCGTGTAACACACATCTCTGTTTGACTAAATTATACGTTTAATTAAATGTGCGTTGAGAAACGGAATACGGTTTCACTTTTACGTCAATGTACAATGGCAATTGCGTGGATAGGGAATATTGTTTGACCATGTTTATTCCGTTACTCAAATTTCACTGACAATGATAATCTTAATTAATTTGGGAGTTTTATGAAGAGGATTTCCCACAGCTTTACTTTAATACTTTCGTGGATTCGCTTGTATTTAGGTGCGTATGCCTCTCTCCTAAGTTTTACGATTATTTACAAACAACGATATCTAAGAAAGTTGTGAAGCAATATAATAATAGCTATTTATTTAAACAAATAATGGAAAAATTTAGGGAAAATCTGTAAAGAGGGTGTGTACGATATTGGAGAATTACTTGTAATGGAAGAATGGTCTTAATAAAAGAAGAGCACTGCTAAAAGTTTACTTTAATAAAACTTGGCTAGACATGACAGAGAAGAAATACTCTTTTTATAATCATCATTTTATTTTTATAATCTTATACTCTCTTTATAATCATCAGCATAATTATATTGTTCGTGTATAGTCTTTGCCATCTCAATTGAAGAACCATGAAGTTGGCAATATATACCAGGTTCGGTCGCTGACGCAGCAACTCGGCATTGAAATATTTGAAAAACTTATTCCCATATTTATTTAGCCATACCCATATACAGGTCTGGTCGAACTTAACGTGGAGGTGGTAGAAATGTATACGCCTAGTTGAAGAATGCGCGCGCGGGCAAACCGCGTACGCAGACAGCCGAACTGGGTGACTGGGCAATAAATCTCAGCTGTTGACAAGTGGTTGATAAATTTGGTGTGATTCAGGTAATTTTAATTTATTATAAGTACCTTCTATTAATCATTCATATTACAATTGCGAAAGGGAGAAATAAGAGATATTTTGTTTACTAATATTATTACAACATGGTATTTTAGAGACCTTTTGAAACTTTTTTAGGGACGCCTATGAAACTCATTAAATTTTATTGCTAGACGTTTTTATATATGATCAACTGACTTCGGAAACAATACCACTGACTTATTTAACGTCTAACTAAGTGACATGACTTGTTAGCAATTGTAAATAATAATCATCTTTTCAGGGCAAATTTTTGAATATTCTTGTACGTCAGATTTTTTGCTCCACCTTATTTATTTAAGCAATATTTGAAAAAGAAGCAAACACCCCTATGTAGTAATCTAGTGCTATTGTTAATAGTTGTTACTGTTTTATTATAACAGCACATAACGATATTATTCATTAACTGACTAATATGCCATTGATATACGGTGAATGTAGACAAAATGATGCGACTTCACAACAAATGTATGCAAATTGTTTTACACTTTGCCAACCAAGTGCTTCTACTTTTTAACAGTTATTCAAAGAGTACGCAATGAACTTTTTACTTTCCACAATACTCACCAGTGATCTGGTGAGTATTGTATGACGCAAAGCATGGATATTGGAAATATCCATGCTTTGCGTCATACTAATTTTCAACATCCCTTCTCAATTAACAATTGGAGAGAATTGTAAACAATTTCATAATATGACCTTTTGTGTTTCCAAACCATTTGATTGTGCAGCATTATCGAACTCTTCTTAAAAAAATATTCGATATTTGTCGGTATTTACATTATGAGGCTCTACCTCGGTACTCTCGTACCATGCAAGAAGTGTATAAAGTTTTGGGGGTTTTGGAAACTTATATAATTTAGGCATATTTCTTGAAATATTAAAAAAAAATGTGTGACAGAAATGTCAATGAAACTGAAAAACTATTACATTGGTTTCTGCATCACAGATTATCAGACGAAATGGCTGATTTATCGATGAAGAAGGTTACTATATTGAACTGTCAAGCGAGAATATGTCGGGTCATTCCCTCTCAACTTCAGCAGTTCTCAATATGTTTATATATTTTTGTCAAAGGCAGTATTTTTTTACGTCAGAATTATCTTTAAAAGTTAGTTTCCTAATTTGTAAACACTTAAATATTTATTTTCCGTTTATTTTTACATTGTTGACAAAGGTTATTAAACTTGTCCCCTGCTCAATATTGATGTAAAACATCTGCCAAGCACAGCCTTCCAAATTTGAATCGAGCTGATGTCTGATTATCGATTCAGCTCAAGAAGTAATTTGGAATGCCAATCTCGTCTTCGGTTTCTTGTTAAAATATCGTATGACACATAATTATTGTGATTTAACGTGCGTCGCTACACGGAATACAAATGGAAAGAGATGAATTAAAATTCACACCGTCCAGTAGTTTTAAGCATCCCATTGTTTAAAAAGTGACGTACGGCTGCAAAAAGTTGGGGTAATATTACAAATGAATAGTGTGTCAATGTCATTTGTCACATTATGATAATTAATTTTGTTGTTTGTAAACCACAAACAATTGTAAATAAATTATGCGGGTTTTTAGACATATTAAGGCCTCTGTCATTGGTGTCTGTTAATTGGCCACATGTTTTTTTTTTCTTTAATGAACAAACATTACACAAAACTTGTGTAACATTGTACCAAACAAACAGTGTGGCTTCAAAATTGAACCTTGTAGGGCACCTGCGGGGTCACAATCGTACAACTGCACCAAATAGAGTTATAATAACGTGTAAACCTGTACACAAAAGACTGTAAAACACAACGCCACTTTATAATCCTTTGTTCTCGCAATGGGTGCATTGTACCCGAAGATATCGTAATTAGTAACAGTACCTTCGTTACGCAAATCACTGAGAGTTTTTCTGTGGTTTGTTTCTACTAGGCAACGAATCGAACGTTTTCCTCCGCGAGCAGTTAATTATCACGTCCACTCAAATTTGCATAAATATTGGATTAGCTAACCCATGGAGCTGTAATAAAGGCGTCTTTTAGAACTGTGATGAATGAAACTCTGGACTCTAATTTCGCTAATGTCTATAATTGAATTAGCCGGGAATACTGAGCGAAAAGTTGGCACATATTTTCAATTTTCGCTTTCAAATGAGTCAAATGAAGCTGTTTTTTAAAGATAGTGTTGAAAGAAAATATGGTAATTCAAGGAATATTGGAAACATCAAACCTCATTTCAGTTAATACTTAAGTTAACATTCTACATCAACTTGCGTTATTAGAAATTTTGATTTTGTACATTGGCCATGGCCAACTGTGCAAAAAAGTTTCTAATATTTATAATTATAAAATTTTTCAGAAAACAAGTATCTAGTTTTCATAAAATTGTATTTTTTAATGGCTTGTGAAGGTGAAGTACTTATAGTGTTGTTAAAAACTCGGTTACAAACTAATATGCTATGCCTAAATTGTAGCCAAAATGAATATAGAATATCTATTTCTTTTTCGTTTCAAGGTTAATTGTTACAAAAAGCTAACGACCTGATTTAAAAAATTTAGTAAATAAATAATGTAAATATCATGCAGCTCACAACCTAACACTTCCTTAAACAGAAATTTCACACGGTTAAAATATTTCATATTACATGAACTTGTGTAGTAAATTATAAGAAACTACATTATAGATATAATCAGACACTGAATTAATTGCTTTTAATATTTAACTACTAGTACGATATGTATCATAC
The DNA here is from genome assembly GCF_000390285.2 of Anoplophora glabripennis. Taxonomy (NCBI): domain Eukaryota; kingdom Metazoa; phylum Arthropoda; class Insecta; order Coleoptera; family Cerambycidae; genus Anoplophora; species Anoplophora glabripennis. Next base: position 920,657 of record NW_019416249.1, read on the forward strand.
ACACCTTTACCAAATTTTATGTTAACATAAAAAACATTGTCATAAATTTGAGGAATAATCTAATAATTATGTTAATATTTTCAAGGGACTGTTTTTTTAGCAACTTAATTAGTATAAAAGAAATATTTGCTTTAATTTAACCTATTATTACAATAATTGAACTTTAACATCATATATACAAGGTGTTTATTGGTTGGTTATTTTTGTTATTTGATTCTTAGTTTCATTACTGCCATTACTTCAGCATGAGATAGATTAATCATAAATGAACAAAATGTTGCATATTACAGGGGCGTAAGATTAACAGTTTTCAAAATACAGCGAGTATTAATATTGGGGAGCGCACACAGCTGGTGCATACCACGTGTGCGCTCGACAAACTTGTCCTATGGAAAAAATGTAAACAACTATTATTGTGAAACATTTAGTAAATTGTATCAATTTTGTAGTACGAAGATAGTGTTGTGTTTAAATTTTAACTCAAATTTTAGTAATTATGAATTTCTTAAAACAGGAACTTAACTTTTAATCAAATTATGAATTTGAAAAATATGGAATTAAAGTACCCAAGATTCACGTCATCCAAATAGTCATGCATGTTAAAAATAATTTAGGTACTTACCAAAAAGCAAAATTCAGTAATTTTTAAACGCACAAGTACAAAACAGACTACATCATATGCTCAAAATGTCCTCCACCATTTTCGATGCACGCACGACTCCTTCGAATTCAATTTTCGCGAACTCGCTGGAAAACACCTCACGAAAAAGAAATAGTGTTACGCAAAAACACTCAAGTACGGTCAAATTCCAGATACCAACAGAATTGCGTATTGCTCGACAGCTTAGTACCTCGTGTTATCCGCCGCGCCGTTGTCACATTGCTCTATGTGAATTTTGTTGAGTTTTAAATTTATTACAACGCTAATTATTTTTTAGAATTAAGCATAGAGAAGTTAAAAAAGAAATAAACATTGCATTTTATGGTATTCTATGCACGCAGTTAACGCAACTTTTGTACATCAAGTTGGAGATTTTGATAATTTTTTTCTCGGAAATGGTTGAGTTTAGGACCCATGTCATATAAGGTTTTTTTGTTTATTTTATTGTAGTATATCGTCTGTTAAAATTAAGGCAGTCAAACTTTTAACACCCTGTATAATATTTTATTACACAATCTATGAATGTGATCGCTTTTTGTCTTTTTTTTAAAGAGGAATCACTAAATTCACTCTTTTTGTAAAAGAAATATCTAAAAAAACATTCTTAGTTCACTTTTTCAAGTACAGTGTAGACAAAAAGCTGTTTTCGTATAAAACATCGAAAGAAAAATTTTATTAAGATAACAATTATTCGCACGTGCCAGATTTCGTGACAATCGGTTCTAATTTTACAGTTGAATGAGAATTAAATAGAAAAATCTCAAAGTCGACGGTTTGTGTTGAAATTTTTTAATATACATAAACTAATTGTTAGAAGGGTTTCCTAATAATGTTTTTCTATATCTTATTCGAAAGCGGTACCTACTTTACCGGTACAGAAAATATTTTCTTTCTTCCAGCAAGGCCTTCTTAATTTTCTCGGAGTAAAAATATGTCACATATCACTTTTTAATAAAATAGAATCGTTTTCAAAATTATTAAATTTCAACTGAACATTTTTCTGTTATTAACACATATGATTTAGACAATTCGAGGACACCCTATATATAATGTTAAAAAAGCTATTTATTTCTTATTTGGTATACCGTTTTATTGACTTTTAAAGATAAAATCGGACACTAGAATTCTAATAATTTATTAGCCGGAGACAGAAGCAGAAAAATATTAAATAAGTTCATACAAATTTAAAAAAAAAATTACTAATATTGTGTAGTCCAATTTTACTTATAAATAAATAAATAAAGTCACTTTTGGTTCACTTATTTCAAAATTTTTCGTCATTATTTCCTGACATAATTTTACCGGTTTGTTGTTGCTCTTCACGAGGTCTACAAAATCGTAATATACCGCCCCTCTTACGCACAACCCCTCGAATTCCATACTAATTTTTCTGGTTAGAACAAGAGCCGAAGATATAATATTATTTGGTACTTACCGTTGCCTTATTTCCTGAAAACTCTTGATGTATGAAGACGCCTCCCTCGTAGGCAATGAGCGGGGCCCTCCGCAACTTGGACGACATTCTTCGAGTTGCACGTTATCACCTCACAAGAGCGAAACCTCGAAATCGATTGATAAGCCGAAACTACTTTTCGATCGTGACCGCAGCACCAGGGTCAGACAATATACGAGTAGTATGGAATAAGCTGGAGGAAGCGTAGACCTTCGAAGAGACCGAATAACTGCGCTGCCGTGTGTCCTAAGACGTATTCGAGGTGGCACCTGCAGGTAGCGAGTCGGAATCTCCTTCTCTGCCGCGATAAAAGACAGTCGACGGGATTGTCGAACGATTTGGAAGGCGATGTAGACGAGCTGAATGAAGCGTTTCGTCACTTGTATTTTTTTTCCAGACTTGGGTCAGCAAGGTAGGATTTCAGAGGAAATCAACAATAAATGTATACAAGGTGTTGCAATATTCCGCTCACAAAATTCTACAGATGATTCCTTGCCCAAAAATTAGAGAAAAGTTCATATCAACGTACAGTCATAAAAATGTTATGTAAAATTATTTTGGCACTACAGTAGGTCTTAATTAAAACTCTAATAACATGATTTCAAATTTCGCTGTTAACTGCATTGGTAACAGTGGTGTAAAAACAGATGAGAATACAAAAATAATAAAACTATATCGTCCCTATTTCAAAAACAAAGTATTTGTGTATAATTATTCATATTTTATTTTATTTTTGGTCAGTATCTGTACGAAGAAGCCACTGAAGTTCTTCAGACCATTACTAGAATACAGGGCGTAATGTAACTCAAATGTCGACTATCCATTAAATTCCGGCTCTGATTCTATATTTAATCGACCCAGTTTTATTAGGGAAAATCAATAAATGGAAGAAATACACACAAGTGGATTGAAGGTCGGTTGTAGAATTAATTTTTAAATAAATTGTAGCCCATAATAGGCAACTATAAATTTCTAATAATCTCCATTATAAATTGAAATCCATTTTTCTTTAATACATTGTCCTGTAATAGAGCTGGAAGAAAATTTAGTTTATAATATAACAAGCTGTTCCGACCTTAGATGTACAGGCCATTAATAAGTAACAAACAAATTAAACTTTAGCTTACTACAGTGTTTGAAATTTATAAGTCGTTGGTTACCTTAACTATATACAGGGTGAACCAGCTTTTTCGTGACAAACTTTAAGGGTATGTTCTACGTCCAAAAATAACCGTAGTTTGCTATACAAACAATAGTCCAAAATTGCTTCGTTACGAAAATACAGGGTGTTGAAGTTTATTCTGAAAAATAGACAAATACATTTTTTTTAAACCGCTTAAGATAATTAAATGAAATTTGACAGGTGTCAATAGCAATGGAAGACTTAAATTTTGCAATGCAAAAGTTTCTTTTACTGTCACCAGTGGCGCGAGTAGCGGATCGTTAGTGACTATTTTCCAATAAAAAAATGGTACGTCCCTGGTTTTTCTAAAAATTAATGTTATTTTTGAATTCCTCGTTCAATTTGGTAGAAAAAAACTCTCTTGACTTTTTTTTGTACGATGCACCGTTTAATAAATAATAAATTACTTTAAAACTTTTCAAAGTGTTTTCCTTCAAATGGATTATTATTTGTTAGCTGCATACCAGATACACTTGCTGCAACCACCAGATAAACAAATTTACAACGACTAGTTGGCGTCGGTTTTCATGTCAACGTTTGACAAATCTTAAATAGTAGTAGTGCAGTAGTGTCAAAATGCCGTTTAGATTTTCAAACCAAGAAATAGCGGATATCCATTTTGTGTATGGATTTGCTAATGGAAACTCAAGGGCGGCTGCCAGAGAATACAGAAGGAGATATCCGCAGAGACCACATCCTAGTCGTAATGTGTTCACAAGAATTCACCAGCAATTAATGGAGAATGGTTTAGAAAATTTACATGGAGAGAGTTTTTTTCTACCACTTTTTAAATGATTTTCTTGAAAAAGAATAATTGTATGATCCACAAGAAGTTTTAATGTCATCTCCTTAGTTCTTTCTATGGGTGATTCTGAGAGATAAAGTAAATAAACAGCGATCCAATAATTTATATAGCCTAAGGGAGAAAACATTAATCGAAGTTGGTACTATCTGAAAGGTGGATAATAGGGCACTATAAAAAAAATTGATTGGAATATACGTCCTTTGTCTACAATATCGTAAAGGTATTGTAAAACAGTTTTTATGATGAGTTATTTTTTCTTAACGGAGAATTTAGAAATTAACAAGGAAAAACATACTCACGCACTGTCCATGACAATCTTGACATGTACGGGATCAGTAAATAAACCAGAATATTGTGCAAACTATCAGGAATTCATTGGCCAAATATACAGGGCGTTCTTTTAAATACAAAAGTTTGTTTTATGTCTCCGTAATGTAATATTTGTTTTTTAAAACTTTGGTTAGTACAATTTTTTCCTATATAGAAAGGCAAAAGAAATAACGGAAACTAAGCAAGCTTAGATTTGTAATTTTATATGAAGTTACAATTTATAAATAAGGGCGTTGTAAAGCGAGACACCTTGTGGATAATTTGTTGGAAATTAAGTAAAATGTAGCAGATATGTACCTACTTAATTACTGCTTAAAATTTAGCTTATAAAGGGTTCCTCAAAAGTAATATGTTGTAGTAAACACGTTGCGGTTACACAAAATAGAACGCTATACAAGTACGGAGAGTGTGTAGCTGAGACTGTTCGATGGAAGGAACGCCCCGAATGAAACAACTGTGAAATAATTCGATTGTAGACAATTAAGAAACAGGTCGGCATTGTATTGGCCGTTCAGCCGAAAATATTGCTATGGTAAGTGATAGTGTGCCGGAAATTTCCGTAACCTCAGTGCGTCATCAGTCACTGTAATTAAGCATTTCCAAAAGCACAATGTAGGGGATTTCGACAAAAGATCTGCATGTGCATCGATTCAAGATTCGGCTAACTGAGGATTTAATGCGCCGGACATTCGTTGATTGGATGTTGGAAAATCAACAACTGGATGGTGATTTTGCTAAGAAAATCATCTTTAGCGGCGAGGCCCATCTTACAATTGGTGGGAATGTGAATAAGCAAAACTGTCGAATTTGGGCGAGAAACAATCCCAGGGTCATTCAAGAACGACCACTGTATACCAAAAAATTGACAGTGTGGTGTGGCTTTCACGCATGGTGGTGTGATTGGTCCGTTTCGTTTCTTGTTTCTAGCAAAATATATTACGCCCTGTGCGTCAATAAATGTTTCACTGAGGATACCGAATCGGCATGTTAATGATCACCTAACTGCGATATAAAAACATCGGGGTACCTGCCAATTAGTACGTTCCCCTGATTACATAAATTGGGGAAAGTAATAAGGCACACTCAGTTGAGCAGCAACGGCAAATAACATGTTCACCGAGCGACGCATTCTCGCAGTTTTTCCAGTGGAACGACGGGGTTTCTATAGGTCACTAATTAGCTTATTAATGTCTGTAATAATAAGCGAACCGCCGGAGATATCTAAATCGAGCCGGTTTCTCATTAAAAAGAAAAATATATTTTAACAAAAATGTTGCACAATTATTTTCAGATGTCTTGTTTTATTAAATCGCATGAAAAACGTAAAAAACAAAAAAAAAACTTGTTTAGCAATAATGAAATAGTGTTTAAAAAGCATTGATTGCTCTGTCGCTCACTCACGTACTAATTTTTTTACATATCTCCATAAATAAAAGTGTACAAAATTGGAACAGTTGTAAAAAAATGTAAAAATTGAGAAAAACCCGAAATAAAAATATTTATTAAATAACAAAGGCACACAAAAAAAGTCCAAACTAAAGAGACCCATATACGGAATGACTTCGATGAGCTGAACACGATCCTGTAGTCAAAATTCATGACTTTCATGAGTTTTGAAGAAAAGTGACATTTTTGGGTGGTCAAAACTGATTATTTTCTAAATTTTGTCCAAATGTATCAATTTCGTAGTATTTTAAGGCGCTAAACACGATGCCATTTGTAAAATTTACCCCTGTCCTCGACATTTCTCAGAGAATCCACTGTTTGGGTGAAAACTGGCCCAAAAGCCCCTTTCAAAGTAATAACTAACACTAGAATAACACCCTATATTTCGCAAATGCAACGTTAATGAGAAAAACGTTACATGAACTATCCCCACCATTTCGCCATAACGAACTCACCTCCCAGTTTTTTTAAGTATGAACGGGACACGCCGTATAATAATATTTATCTTGGCAAACACAATGATGTTTATTATTAAAAAATAGTTTTTCTGCCATTTCTAGGAAACTTTTAAGATAATTTTTTTAGTTGTTGTCTTTTTTATCAAGAGCTATCTCTTATTAAAAATAAATCTCCAATTTCGCAAATACTGTGAATATTTGACAACAATCCCAAGATAATAGATAAGTATTTTTGTATTGGCACCTTATTTTTGCAGATAAATGAATACGGTTCAATCAGATCTAGAGTTTAAATGAAGAAAAGTATGAGAAACTACAGTATCTTATCTGCGTAATTAACAATTTGTTTTGAATGTCACCATTTGGGTTAATTGAAGTGTCTGACTTTTAGAAAGTTGAAAACAAGATTGCGTCGAGTATGATGGCCTCATCTTGGAGTGGCTTATTTGTGAGAAATTATTATAGTATTGTCACGTACATCATTCACACTGTCACCGGGATATTCGTCTGAACTGATATTAATAAAATTGGATTTTATAGTCTTTTACTGAGGAAAGTAATTGATTTATCATTGCTTTTACGTAAAAATAAATAAATGAAACGTCATGTAATCTGACAGTTTATCTGTCACGCGATTTGACAAGTAATATACATTTTAAAATAAAGCTAGTAAAAAATTTTAGTTAACACTTATTAAATCGATACAATCAGTCAATAATCGAGTTACTTATTTATTATTTATATTAATTTCAGATAACATCAGATCAATTTTTTGTTATATTAGTGCACGTTTTGTCTAAAATAATATTTTTAGATTACAAATTAGTGTAAATATTTATTATTTGAAAAAAAAAATATACAGGGTGTTCGAAAACAACATATAGATATTTTAAGATGCGGGTGCTAAGTTTTCGGCTTAGGCGTCTCAGTTTTTTTACAGGAAGATCAAAGTTGACTCTGATGGTTTTTCTTCAATATTTTCAAAACTTTTCAAGATACGTAAATGATTTTTTTCTTTGAACTAAACTTTTTGTGCTTAGAGTTAACGAACAAAAATAATCACAGGCGGGTTATATCGGGAGACTGTGGGGCAAATACTTCCATATTTTTTCCGTGCCTATTTTTTTTTGAAAATTTGTTAACAAAATTTGAAATTTTAATTTTTTACACAGAAATAGTTTACTATACAGGCACTGAGATGCACCGTTTTTAAGTAAAATTAATTTTTAAGATCCATTTTAATTAAAGTTTTTGTTATCTAAATGTCTGTTATAAATGCCCCAAATAGTAAAAAAACACTATCCTAACATCAGCAAATTCCTCTAGAAAGCGCTTTTTAATATTCCGAATCAGCTTGAGTAATCAGTGACTGAAAAAACATTGGAGTTCTTGTTTTCATTGGACAATAACCTCATAACCCTATAACCCCACAATCCCATAACCATCTAAACACATAACCATCTAACCCCATAACCAGCTAGCCCCATAACCCTGTAACCCCATAACGTTTATAACTCCCTAACCATATAATTCTGCAACCCCATAACATCTAACCCCATAACCATCTAACCCCATAACCAGATAACCCCATAACCAGCAAAACCCACAAACCCGAAAACCCAAAAACCCCATAACACACAAACCCAAAAACACCAAAACCCAAAAACATCTAACCCCATAACCAACTAACCCCATAACCATCTAACCCCATAACCAGCTAACCCCATAACCCTGTAACCCCATAACGTTATAACTCCCTAACCCCACAAACCCATAACCCTGTAATGTTTTTCCAATCACTGATTTGAATTAATTTGAAATCTCGAACAATTCTTTCTAGAGGACTGTCTTGATGTTAGGATCAACACGAAGTGATGAACTTCTTTTCTGACTTTAGATTCGCATTCAAAATCCAGTTATACTCTGCGGCGCAGCCCATATTTTTTTTGGCGCTATACAGGGTGCCTCGAAATTAATGCAACAAAATTTGGTCATAGATTCTTAAGACAAATTTAGGGGACCCACATGTGATGAAATCCCTGCGTACCAAATTTAGTGATTCTCCTTCCACAGGGTTCTGAGATATAAAAAAAAGTCTATATTCTTAGGGGTGGATTTCAGGGGGCTGTAACTCAGAAAGAGGGACCCACTTGGCAAAAATAAAAAATACGGGTCTCCTAAATTTGTCTTAAGAATCTGTAACCAAATTTTGTTGCATTAATTTCGGGGCACAGACATGTATAATTACATCAAATGTATTGGACAATGCATTTGAAACTAGACGTATTTAGAAACAAAATCCTCAACGTATTATTTTCGATCCACCAACTTTTATAAATTTATATTGTTGCCTACATGAAAATGGCAGTTTTAAGAGATATGTGACTGGGATTAAATCGTCATCAAAGAATATCAGAAATTAAAGAAACTGTTTAAATAAAATTGCAGAGCATCCTGATACAAGCACGAGAAAAATTGCTTCGAACCTGAATGTTTCTCATCTAACCGTTTGGAGGATTTTGAAAAAGCAAGAGTTGTATCCCTACAACATACTAAACGCATATCTACCATGTAACTTTCCGGACTGTGTTGGTTTTTATCAGTGGTATCTTCCAAAAATTGCTGAAAATCCAAATTTTGATAAGCAAATTTTATTTACTGTTAGACAATTTTTTTAGAAATTCAGTCCAACAATTATTTATGGGCTAAGGAGAATCATCAAGTCATTACTGAAACACGTTTTCAATGTCAGTTTTCAGTTAGGTAATAATCATAGGTTATCATTTTATAAAACCATCCTTGCTTCCTCTCCCAAATTTTTGGGAACCGAGCTGCCTATTTTGGTCGAATATGTATCTTTGTTATAAGAAATTATATAGGATTTATTAGCAGTGGTGTCTCAGCACATTTCAGTATTTTTGGTCGGAAATAGTTATATCATATTTTTCCTCATAAACGGATAAGTAGAAGTAAACCACAGCCATGGCTTCCCAGATCTTCCGATTTAAATGGTTTTCAATTTTTCTTCATCACATCAAATCTTTGGTGTACACCACACCAACTGAAAATGAGAATGATCTTATAAGTCACATAATTGTCGTCTCTAATGCGATGCGTTAATATACCTGAAGTTTAAAATGCTGTTATTAAAATTTTAAGTTAATAATAAATGCAAAAATAAATATGACAGCTCACAGATTCCCCTTTTAACTCTTCTGTGATATCTAATTTCACATTATAAGACATAAAAAGTTTGGTACACGTCCAAATTTTCTTTTACGTATCTTTAAACGTTTCGAAAATATTGAAAGAAAACCATATTCAAAGTTCAACATCCTGTGTCTCGAAATTAAGCATGTTAGACCACATGTTTGTATGAGGTTTGAAGAAATCAATTCAACAACAGCCTCTTAAAATATTTACATATTGCTTTGGAACACTGTACAATTTCTCGCACTTTGTAACATTTAGAATTTTAAACAAAAGATTACAGTATTAATTTTTCATCTTTGTAATAAACTGCCGTATTAAAACGTGCATAAAAATACTCTTCTGCAAAACCCCTTGGAGGGTAATGACCATCAAGTGCTAACGCAGCTGGTTTGAAATATCGACGTTGTACTTTTCCAGTACACACAATACGACCATTATAAATAGGTGATTAAGCCAAATAAGCATACCCAACTTGAGATCACATAAATGCAGTAAATGATAAGTTGCGATTATTGGGGATTCAAAAGTTCGTGTATTATGAACAATAAAACTCATGTTTTAATTGTCAGTGTTGTGAGAAACAACTACTCCGAAGGCTATATGCCCCTACCGGCATTGAATTATACTCGCAACACCTAGTGCAACAGCTAGGATCGTTCGTCAGTTTAACCCACCAGACACATACCGGTTTCGGACTTATTAGTCCTCATCAGTGTGCCATAGGTGAGACAACCGACGAACGATCCAGCTGTTTTGCGTCGTATCATCACGACAAGAAGATACATTGTACGCGGGAGCGCAAATGGCTCCATCTGTCGTGCTGACTCCCAACATCCCAAAATATTGTCAGTGTTGCGAGAAACAACTACTCCGAGGTCTATATGCCCCTACCAGTGTTTCTCGCAACACTGACAATTAAAACATTGTCTTCGCCCTCTGTGGGTGCCAGTCGTGCAACAAGTACCTGCAATAAGGTCGCTTCCTACTGTAGCCATTTGAATGGCACAGTTGGGAGTCAGCACGACAGATGGAGCCATTTGCGCTTCCGCGTACAATAAAACTTATGTTTCTGTAAGTACCTTTTAGAATACTATGTTTAGTAAAGAATGCTTAAAATCGAAAAATGTTCCTAAATTTTTAATCAACCGTGTTGTTGCAGGATAAACTCATCAAGCTTGTAGTAATATAATATTTTATTCAGCAGTCGACTAAAAGTCATAATATCCTTTTTAAGCCAGCCGTTAGCCACACCAACTTAAATTTCGTTGCAAATTATGAGCATCAAATCAAAATATTTTCATGGCACTAGCTTATAACAAGTAACGTACGTTCTTATCAGAGATAGTATCATTAATTCAAATTATAAACGTTAAAGGTCCGAGGACAGAACCTTGGGTAACTCCTGAAGACTGGGCGCTTTCTGCAGATTTAGACTGTAGGATAAATACTCACAATGACACCATTGATTATGTTAACACTCTAGAACTATTTGTTAGTAATTCGCAAAGCCGGTCCTGCACTAAGTAAGTGTAAAATTATCTTAACCTGAGAAAAATGAGGCGGTAGACGTGCCTCAGCTCGCGGCTGTGGGTCAATCCGCACACCTGAACTTGAACCGTTATGCNTCTTCTGCAAAACCCCTTGGAGGGTAATGACCATCAAGTGCTAACGCAGCTGGTTTGAAATATCGACGTTGTACTTTTCCAGTACACACAATACGATCATTATAAATAGGTGACTAAGCCAAAGAAGCATACCCAATTTAATATCACATAAAGGCAGTAAATAGTCCGATTAAAATCGACATTTCAAATAACGAAAATTCCGACAGAGCTACATTTTGGTGGAGACCTTGGGTACACCATTAGAAATAAAGTGTCAAAAGTCCCCATCGATCCCATGTGTGCTAAAAAAATTATTCGGGGTCAAGTCAAAATTTGAGGTTTCTTGGATTTTTTTCGAAAACGGTAAGTTTTATCAAAAAAGTAGCCCTGACAAAAATTATAGATCTAAAATTATCTACAAAAATGGTTCTTATACTTTTTTTCTAAGACTCACCATTCCTGAGATATCGCGATTCTAATAGTTGAAGAAGTCACGTTCTACATGATATGCACTCATGTTCACACCACCTGTGAGGTAGTGTACTTTGGCGCGTTTATTTTAACGTGGTTTCCCCGGTAGGCCTACTCCACGAACTGTTATGACGGAATTTTCAGGGACAGTACTCTTTTACCTGCATGATGATTATTGATATTGATATTGGTTATTGACTTTAACTGTAGTTCTGATTTCTTTTGATATTTTAATTTGATTTATACCCTTCAAAGTCGACTTCATCAGTCATGTCTTCTTCGATTTCTTCCTCTTCTTCTTGCTGGATGTTCATAAATTGTTCAAATGAAGATGAATCAGCTGTCTCTTCATCGAAATCACATGAATCTTCGTCTGTTGTATTCAATTGGACATTTGAGCAAGACTGGCTTTGGCAATTAGTACACGCTGGAGAACACAGTAACCCTACTCTTCTACAGTCACATTTAGCACTACAACCTTTTTTGCAATTGAAAAAAATAGTATATAGATGAGAGTAAAGTTTGAATCGATTCCAAAGTAATATCTGTTAATTTCCAACCCCAGTCTTCTGGGTTCAGTTGATTGCCTATAACCATGTCTGAACTTGATAATATACTCGATACAAGTGTTGATTAGCAGAAGCCGATGTTGGAGGAAGACAAGATAGTTGTACTTGTTTCTTGTTTCGTGTATTTTTTACAAAAGTTTTTACCAGAGTAAGTAGTCAGATGTTATTCAAGGCCATGCGGGTAGAGGGGATTAACTAAGGGACTGAGTTTCTTTTGAGTGTATATTCTCAGAATAGTATAGTTTATACATATGAGACACAAATAGGCATTTTGACTTGTATTAAGTGTCTGACTATGTATATACGTGGCATATACAATGTGCATATCATGTAGAAAGTGACTCCTTCAACTTTTAGAATCGCGATATCTCAGAAATGGTGATTCTTAGAAAAACAAGTATAATGACCATGTTTGTAGATAATTTTAAGATCTATAATTTTTGTCAGGGCTACTTTTTTGATAAAACTTACCGTTTTCGAAAAAAATCCAAGAAACCTCAAATTTTGATATTTGACCCCGAATAACTTTTTTAGCACACATGGGATCGATGGGACTTTTGACACTTTATTTCTTATGGTGTACCCAAGGTCTCCACCAAAATTTAGCTCTGTCGGAATTTTCGTTATTTGACCACTATTTTTATGACTAATTTTACCGGGCTAAAATGATAAGTTGCTATAATTGAGGATTGAAAAGTTCGTCATATTACGAGCAATAAAACTTATGTTTTAGGATACTGTGTTTAGTAAAACAAATGCTTAAAATCGAAAAATGTCCCTAAATCTTTAATCAAGTCGAGTTGTTGCGGGATAAACTGATCAAGTTTGTAGTAATATAATAATATAATATTTTATTCAGCAGCAGACTAAAAGTCATAATATCTTTCTTAAGCCATCCGTTAACCACATAAAATTTCGTTGCAAATTATGAGCATCAAGTCAAAATATTTTCATGGCGCCAGCTTATAACAAGTAACGTACGTTCTTATCAGAGATAGTATCATTAATACAAATTATAAACGTTAAAGGTCCAAGGACAGAACCTTGGGGAACTCCTGAAGACTGGGCGATTTCTGCAGATTTAGACTGTAGGATAAATACTCACAATGACACCATTGATTATGTTAACACTCTAGAACTATTTGTTAGTAATTCGCAAAGCCGGTCCTGCACTAAGTAAGTGTAAAATTATCTTAACCTGAGAAAAATGAGGCGGTAGACGTGCCTCAGCTCGCGGCTGTGGGTCAATCCGCACACCTGAACTTGAACCGTTATGCAACTGCGACATGAAGACTACACCTTTTTGAAGTCACCTGTCCTGCTACTAGTTTTTTTTTATTTTTATGTAAATACGCAGTAAATTATTTTCTTCAGTTTTACATTTTTGTCAAAATTAAAAATTTCTCTACCAGAGAAGTTAACCCCTACATAAATAGTAATTACTTCTTGGAAAAGTGATGAATGAAAAAGATAGTTGTAAATGAAATTTTGGAAGAAACTATATTTAAAATGCTACATGTTTAGTTGATTTGTAATCTGTTTTGACAAATTGATGGCAAAAGAATGTCATAATGGATTTGGACATCTAAGAAATTATTTATCAAAAAAGGTGCTTTTCTAACTAAATTTCAGGTGACCCGTTAAATCGAAATTTAATTATGTATTCATTTCTTGTTAGATTTACTTTGCAATGGTGTGTTAGCTAATTATTATTAAAAACACATGGCAAACGGCTTTCTAGTAGAATTTAAAAACAAATTTATTCTGCTAATTCGCCGTAGATTTTCTTAACCTATCGTTAGCCATTTTGCAGTATTATTAAAACCGGTATAATTAACAAATTTCCCATGACATGCTACATAAACAGGAAAATTAATTTTTCACTAGATGTTAAGATGTTAACTCAGGACTAGACGGTTTGTAGTGTTTGAATTTTGATTTGAGACATCGTTGTAGTATTTTTAACTAATGAAATTGTGAGAAAATAACTACTCCGCGGACTATACACACACAATATCTAGTAAATAGCGAATATCATTCATCAGGGAAGTCGCTACATATAGACCGGTTTCGAACTTATTAGTTCTCGTCAGTAACTTGAATTTGGCGACTTTCTAATATGAATGATCCTTAGCCCTGTAGTAGTACCTTCATAAATGATTACAAGCCTCGTGACCAGTAACCCTGTTTGGAACAGTAATTTTATTTCCTTCACCATGGCAATTAAATTTCGGTAAAATTAAAACAATAAGATCAATATTACATTAAAACACAACATTCTGTTTCACTGGTTGAGATTGGTATTCAACCAATCAGCAAAATAATTATCTCCAGCTTGTAAAGGAATCATTAATAACCAAAAATCCCTAAATCCCTAATTGTTTTTAGTCACTGAAAACGGAAATAAAGTAAAAGCTCCCGATTTTTTCGGGAAATTTGCATACAAGGTCATCTGACCCCCCACTTCAAAAATTATATTGTCTAGATGTGTGCTTTTCTCTATTTGGGGGGTGAAAACTACCCTTGTCCGAAAAAAATGCGAAAATCGCAGATTTACGTATTTTAAAGATTCAATTCATGTTCAAATATGTTGGATAAAGTTCCTATCATGTTTTTTAATATAGTTTATGAAATGTAATTACTTTTCAATCCTTAAAAATCCTTAAAAACTACCCTTCCATGGCCAAAAAAATAGAAAAAAAAGTTTTTAACAGTTTAAAATATTCTTTTGGTGCATTCACAATGTATTGCATTTCTTTTGTTATTTACTAGAAAGCTTACGACTCATTACAAAGTTGCAACCCTTAAAAACCATCCCTTATAATAAAATAAACAAAAAAATATTATTGAAAGCTTGAAATGTTTTAATGGTATGCATATGTTGAATAATAAACTTATTATTGGTTTTCAAATGGTCTATGATATATTGCAACTTTTCAGTCACCCAAAAAATCCTTATGGAAGACCTACCCTTTATAAAAAACCCTACCCCTTATAGAATAATTTCCTAAAAATTATATGTGAGTATGATGATATAATTAAATTTTTTCAAATTTATTGAATTTATTCTTAATATTTATTATTTTTATATACATTATAAATGGATGTATTGTACAAAATGTTTTAAAAATGGTCCGTTATTTTTTACATGTATATATCATAAAATATTTAATTTTCATCACTATCATCACTAGAGCCTCGCACAGGTCCAAAATTTGAGGATAATTGTTACAATTATCGCCAGAACATGAACCACACATGGTATTGCAAAAAAGTCCAACTTTTCTGCAACCACAAGTTGCGCAGCATCCTTCTTGCAATTGCAAAATATCATTCTAAGTAGTTCATCCGGTGCAGGCTTTTTTCGCATTTTTATTGGTTGCAATGTGTGTGTATGGTATATTATTAAAATACTTACTCAAATCAGGTATAAGTGCTCCAAAATACACAAAGATGATGGTAATTTACCCGCTCCGAAAATTTTACCGAAAAAATGCGATTCATTTTTTTACCATAACTTTTGTAATTTTAAAGTTATAAATTTACTCAAAAAACCATTTTGTAGGGAATTTAAAGCACTTTAAGTTCTACGATTTGCAGCTTTTTTGAGCCCTTCGTTTTTTAGATTTGTAAGCTAAAAGGGCTCAGAAAAGGCAGTCTTGGAGCTTAGTTTTGAGCTTCTAACGGTCATAACTCAGTCAAATTTTGTCCTACAAAAATTTAAAAAAGCAAATTGTTCAGTAAGAAAAAGCTTACAATTTCTTATTCTATCATTTTTTTTCATAACTTTGTTAAATTTTGAAATATTTTGAAAAAAGGCGATTTAAAATAAAAATAAAAAATTTTATTCAAGCGTAAATGAAATATTTTTTTTAATTTAGGCGTCTAAAATCGTTCAAATTCCCAGAATCTACTGTTAATACATAAATAAAGTAAATTGCAGAAGGAATACGTTTAATTTTTTGTTTCCGTCAAGTCATTAATTTTAATACTGATTTTTTTTTCTCAAAAATCAAGACAATCATTTTATTTTGATTGTAACTGCATTAGTTTTCATGCTATCGACTTTTACCACCACTCAATTTAAAGGTCTTTTCAAGAATAAGTGTTATATAAGTATTCCTTGAAAAACCTAATTTTTCCGCTACAGAGGACGTTGAACGTTTCGATTATAGCTATCTTCGAAATTGACTTCAACTTCTGGGAGTTATAACTAGGGTTCTATACCACTTACAAAAATTAAGAAGCAATCTCTTTGCTATTTAATTACCTTTGCTTATGATCATTTTCTTGATAACACTTGTAGTTTTTGAGATATTCGTGAAAAATGGCTCAAAAACATGCATTTTTCGGGTTAAAAATGAACATGTTTAAACGCAAATAACTCAAAAAGTATTGACTGTACAAAAAATTTTTATAGAAAATTTTTTGCTTAGAATTCGTCCCTCTATCGAATCGTTCCCACCCCCCAGAAGGGGTAAAAGCAGACATAGGCACTATATAACTTTTGTTTCTTGGGCTATTCCCTAGCTACAGTTCAAATTTCACGTCAATCCATTCCATCCGAAAAAATTGGTAACCAAAATGCTTCAATGACTGGACTAATTGACAGTTCCCGCCGTGGCTTAAGCCCCGGGGTCACGTGGCTTGTAAACATTTATGAAAACTCTGTAGTTGTTCCCACAATATCAATGGTTAAAAAAAATTTACCGCCTAGTGACAGTGATCCGTTAATAGTAAGTTACTTTGTGTGTAAAGACGTGACATATGCTTTGTAGGTTATATCTCACCAATGGTCGTTAAAGTGGTCTCCTTGTATAGTACATCCGAAGATTTTAGGTCAAACACGCATTTTCGCTTTTCCTCCGACTAGCTAAACGTTTATTAAACGATGCCATGGCGTGTTACTCCTCGCTCTAATAGATCCACTAATTCATTTGATGTGTTTTCACATAATTGTATTCCGAGGTAGTTGGCCAACTTATGATAGTATTTGCGGAATATTTGTATTTTGAATACCCAAAAAGTTTGTTTTGCGCGACTGCTTTTTTCACTTTTATCTCAACTTGTCAGCGAAACTATAATTGAAGCTGAATTTTCGTAACATTGAATAAGTTGCTATTGTTTAACAATTATTATACATATTTGCCATACGTGCCTATCTACACCCAGAAAAGTGTTATCGTATTTTTAATAAAATTCGAAACATCTTTTAATTTATATTTCGTTCTAGCCCGCAAGTGTAGCAGATTTCAATTCGAGTGTAGATCGACTGGAGAGTGCATAGCCATCTACAATGCTTGTGATGGAATACCTCAATGTGCGGATGGTAGTGATGAGGCCCCGGAATTAGGCTGTCCGGATTCAGTCACCACTCCTCTACCTCCTCCAGTTGCCAATAATCCTTCGGTGCCCGTCAGATATGACACCAATGTAAGTAATACCAATTCCAAGTCAAAATAGTTGATAAATTTTACTTTGTTTATTAAAATGCTGTCCTTTTTCAATAGTTCCATTATTCTATGGGTTATCTTTACTGACCATATTCAATTGTTGTTTATTTGATCATTTTAAACCAAAAATCTGTAATGAGGCAAAGGTCTAAAACCAGTGATTTTTTGGAGATTAGGTTTTAAAGTATAAATAAGTGTAACTTGTATTCAAATATTTCTAAGATGTTTGATGTACGTAAACAAAACTTAAGCCAAGAATTTATTTAATTAAAGATGAACCGATTCAATACCAGATGGTCACTTAAATTGTATGGATTTCGACTCCACTCTGAGCATATTGTAAATTCGATATACAATTTGGTGACACGACCTAAACTAAACTGAACTTCTAGCCAAGTACTCCAAACATAATGTAACTTATATACAAAATTCATGCATGCGTGAAATAGTCAACCGACTGATATGAGTAACGTCTAGTAAACAACTAAGTTGAATACTGGGAGAAGGGAGAATGAACTGAGTACAATCCTGTTACGAGCCGCATATCCCGAACTGTATTTATCATTTATCGCACAATTCAATTTCTTTTTCTTAATATTTCTTATCAAATGAAGTCAAACGATACCAGAAATCTATGCAAAAGATCTGTAACTTCACAGACAAGACTCCTAACTGCTGATATTACGTGAAACAACTACTCTATGGACTTTATGCCCCAATTAGCATTTAATTGTACCAACACAGCTAGTATAATAAATAACACAGGCCCACAAACAAAAATCGAAAAGTCTTTTTTTCCAGACTAGGTGACCTTCATGTTTTTGGGGTCGCTGATCACTATCCCGGTGTCCATATGACTCCATCACGTCTAGATCAAGGTCAAATGAAGGTCAAACACATTAACTCGAATGATACAATTTTTTTTATACCGGATTTTGAAAGAGCGGAAAATTTTACATTCGAATACACAAACCGACCTCTGAAAGTCGTTTGCAGATCATCTAGATGATGACCTCTAGAGGTCAAATCCTTCTTTTGATCTCTCGGCTGACATCTTAGCTAGGAATGGGTCTCGAACAAGTTGATCCTTATATTTTTGGGATCGCTGATCACGATCCCGGTTTCCATATGACCCTATCACGTCAAGATCAAGGTCAAATGAAGGTTAAACACATTAACTCGAATGATACAATTTTTTTGATCCCGGAGTCTGAAAGAGCGGAATATTTTACGTCTGAATACGCTTCGACCTGTTGATCGAAACGACCTCTGAAGGTCTTTTGCATAGGTATTAGCTCAATAGTGTTTGTATTTAATTAATTATATTGTCAAGAAGGGACGTTTTAATTAAAATATATTTTTTAATGATTAGTAGTTTTGAAAGTTAAATATAACAACAAGAGCATTAACTCTTGCATTTAAAATTAATTTGTGAAATAATTTTGTTAATTAATCTTTTTTATGTCACCGCGTATAATTACTTTAAATCTAAAGTATAATTATTTTAGATATGTAGGTAACGCTCCAATAACGCGATATCAAAAAGATGAGTTAATAAACATTATTAAACACTGGATAGATTTTGTTACATACTAAAATTCTTTAAATATGAGATTTACTAATGTCTTTGTCTATGTATGTCTATGTTTCTTTAAATATGAGACTTACTAATGTCTATGTCTATTTATGTCTATGTTTCTTGACCTTTTCCTGAGTGACATCTTTGAATTGTCTTGTACAGAGTCCATAACTACAGTACTAGAAGCATCGTTATCATTGCATTATTTTTTACCTTTTTAATATTCTTTATATCACCAGTTGTCGAATTTTATAATTAACTTGCGAACTGCTCTATGAGTTACAGTTACATTTGGATACTTTTCATTAAAAATTTGTATTGCATATCGATATGAAACATTACCGATTCCATAACTTTTCACAAGATAAATTCGTTACTGCAGGGTTAGCATTATTAATAAAAATTATTGGGTGGGTAGTTAATAAAGGATTTTAAAGAATTGATGAGGAAATATCCATGGTAATTCTATGGTATGTAAGCCAGTTAAAAATTGTGTCGTCTTTTTATTTGCAAAATGTGATTATTGTCCTTTTATGACCAAACGTCGTATTTAAGCACTTCTTAAGTTCTCGAACAACTTTGTTAAATATAGTTTTTAACGAAAACAAAAATTAAAGACACTTTGATTAGGGTAAATTTCACATTTTGAAATTTTTTGAACGGTTTTCACAACTTTTACCATTAAAAATCCTATACATTTACTATAATTAAATTGAGGAATATATTACTTATATATAATTGAATACAAAACCAAACCTAGTTCCTCTTAAACATAAACACGATAATCGGTGTCTCCTGGGGCTCGCTCTCCGTCTCAAACTCGCCATCCACAGCAACCAAAATAATCTCGTAATTAATGCAGGCATTGAAATTCTCCAGAATAACATAATCCTCATCCATTTGTGGGGCTGTTTTTACGTACTCCTCATCGTTTTTGGTGCGGTACTTCACGTAGAAGTACTCTCCAGGGTTGTTGTCCACGTCTGGTATCCACTTGATGAGTGTATTCACTAAACAGGACACGTTGGTCTCTAACCATTCATTGGCGTGCGGGCTAGGTGTGACGATTTGACCCTTTTCCTGTTCGTTGAGGATGTAGAAGTCGTCCACCAGGTCTTCTGTCTTGGGTTGTTGGTGAAATGGGCGCTGGTAAGTCTCGAAGCATTTTTCTTTCATGAGGTCCTCTTTATCTGTCACGTTGTAGCCTATCTTGTATTCGAACGTAGACATGGAAGGGGCTTGGGAGGTGTGGGGTTTGAGTTCGACCTCCAGGACTTTGCTGTAAAGAAATAAAGTAATTAATAACAAAATAAAATAAATTTGAAAAATGTAAAGATTATTTCTGGGAAAAATTTTAAAATTAAACTGAAAATTTAAAGTGTAAAAATGTATAATACAAGAAACGGGAGTGTACATTAGCAAAATCGTAAATAAATTAACACATTTATTTTATTTCAACAGTATTAAGCTAATCCAAATATATTCAAAACATTTGTCTAACAATCCTACCAAATGAAGTCGAACAATGTTATTTGATACCAAAAATGTAGTTATGAACAAGATACCTAACCTCATAGATAATATTTTTAACTGAGATATTACAGAAAACAACTACTCTGCGGCCTACATGTCCTGACTAGCTTTGAATTGTACCAGCAACTTCTAGTAAACTGCTAATAATAGTTATCAAAAATAAAAATTAAAAATGATATATCTAATAATGTAATCTTTAAATTAATATACCGAGTAGCTCAAAGTGAGTGGCCTATTAGATTATTTCAGAACCTACTTCGATTTAAATTTTGAAAATTGGCACATTAGGTTTAGGTGTGCTCCTGTCAAATCTAATAATTTGTTCCTGTAATAGTCCAGGCGTTACAGATTTCGAGGAGTTTGTATTTGAAGTCATTTATTTTGTTGTACAGAAAAATCCCAAATATTATACGAATCCGAGTTTGCCTATTCCAAAGAACCATTGCTAAATTCAGGGGAATACAAACATACAAAAAGAACGAACAATAACCCATTTTACGACATATTTTTCCCTGTAACATTGAAAGTAATCCCCTAAATAAAAAAAGTTATTCTTTAATTTTTGTTTATTTGACGATGTTCTATAAAGTTACAACAATTGCGAGTCAAAAAAATTGAATTTTGCATTAACAATGGGCGAAAAATAGTAGAAAATCATATGTATAATGAGCAATTTTTAAAATAAGTAAATATTTTTAAATATTGATGAAACTTTGTTAACAAATAGTAAACCATATGTCAATTCTACCCTAAAAACGATCCATCGCGTGGTTTTCGATTGACAGTATTGTTAATTAAGAAAATTTTAAAAAGTTTATCGCGTACGTGGGTTTAAATTAAGGTTTAAAAAAGGCACACAATTTTTTAGAGATACTTGTTGTCATAATAAACAATGACCGATACTAAAAATACTTATTTTTACACTGTTATAACCATTTAGAATTTTTTTTAAAATAGATGACTTCAAACAGAAACGCCAAAGCCTACTTTTACTCCTCCGCCGCCTGGACTATAACACTTTCGGTTATACCGGAACATATACAGGGTGATTCAGAACTTATCCAAAAAAAAATTCTGGATGTACAGGGGACCCTTACAAATACAATTTTGTAAAGACAAAATCAAAAAGGTCAGTTCGAAATTGATTTAAAAATACACTTCTGCACAGCACTGGAAACTGGTCCACTATAAGACCTGATCTCGCACAATGCGACCGGTATGGCGGCGTGATAAAAACGGACAAAAGCTTTCGCAAGGAAAGAAATATGTAAATAGAATTTTATCGCACCTATTTTATATCGGCAAATTCAAATGCTTTTGCCTTTATTAGTTATTAATAAAATTAATTTGTGTTTTTAAATAATAAAATCATTTGACATACCCGATGCTGCAACAGCAATTGTTCAAAATTTTTTCCACTCACGTGTAAACACATTTGGGTCCGTCTTACTCACTTTCTACGAACTAAAACAAATGATGTCTTGTTGCACCATAACACAAACGCTTCACCATAAATTAAAACGATATCCATCAACTCCGAGTACACGCAAACCGTTTTTGACACTAACTACCCATTTTTGACACCAACTACTAAAAACGTATTATAAAAACCACAGATAACAGGTAAAAATCGCAACGACGATTGCAAAATCCGAATTCAGTATTCGGAGTCGATGAGGCCACGTGGCGAATGATGCTAGAGACTGCAGTTGTCCAGCTATGTAGTGGTTTAATGTGCTATAACTTCAATAATTTTTTTCTCAGAAACTATAACGATTTTACAATTTTTTTTTACAATATTGACTCCATTTCTCATGCCGCATCTATTCCCAAATTTTTTTGGATAAGTTGTGAATCACCATGTATATTTTTGGATTCTACGCTTCATTTTATGGTTTTATGGATTTTCACCAAGTTTCCCTATTTCTAAAATTATCCGTTTTCGAGATATTTAGCTTTTTAGGAAAAAAAATACAAACCAGAACCTACTTTAAAGCCGTGCGCATTCTACAGTTAGACAGATAAAGCAACAATATTTGCAGGAGCAGGAGCTAAATACCTAAGCTGCATAACCATATCTTCCGACATACCGAATATTATATAGGGTGGTGATAATTACATACATTTGGTCCACTGGAAACCATCTAAACTTGATTTTTTGTAGTGGAACACTGTATATTTTTTCAAATTTGGATGTGTCATTTTATTCTCTTTCCATAGGAAAAAGTCGTAGGGGTCATGTCCGGAAAAAAAGGTGGTTGCGACACCACAACGGTGTTGTGTTTCACCAACAACTGTCGCTCGCGAAACACATACTAAACGTGGCTTCTGCCTAAAATTGACAGGTACATCACTGACAGTGTTACCAATTCACAAAAAAAAAGAATCAACGTGATAGACAAGATACAATACGCGCAACTTGCAAATTCCTTTTATTTTTTGATCAAACCTCGTATAATACTAGTTGGGATATGTAGCCCCTATAGAATAGTTGTTTCCTACATTATCATCAGTTAAGAATCTTTACTGTGATGTTAGATGTCTTTTTGATATCAAAGACCTCATATAGGATAGGATTTTTAAGAACATTTATTGATTTATTTTAATACCTTGAAAATAGACTATAAACCTAATAATAAAATATATTTTTTTATTGTTCATATAAGAACGAAGTATTACAGAAAAATTATAGGGAATTTTTACCTAATATCTTTGCTCTAGCCTGCATTATCTTACGTCATAAATTAAAATAAATGTTTTAATATATAAATCGTTATTCATCCTGTAAGTCTTTTTTTAAATAAAAAAAAAATGCTAATACTAAAAGGCATACCTCAAGGCTCAATAATAGAGATACTACGATACATTGCCTAAACCTACTATCTATTTATAATTTATCGCTGATAATAAATTAAGTACGTCGATGACAGTACAATAATTTTCGTCTCTCCTAGGTAATTCTAATAGTATGCAAATATTATGAATAATAGTGTACAAACAGAAACAGATCAGATGATAAAATCTTCACCGAAAAATCCCCCAATTGGTAAATATATTTTTTTATTTCTTGGAATAAAGATTTACTCACGCCTGGATCGGAAATTTCGTGCAGAAATGTTTTTCACCTCTAAGAAAATGCTCACTTTAACAAGTTTATTTATTTATGAATATTTATATTTATTATTAATAACTAATTCATTATTTAAAAACTACCAGGAACAAAATACATGCTCTAGAAGGAATAGAGATATGCTAATCTTTGTCTTATATAGATTCATAGAAACATACCTTACTCTATAATAAAAGCATTTAATAAATTATACAACTGAAATCAATTTTAATAGAAAAAGCCTTTAGATAAATATTTCACTGATAATTATTTTTAATGTGTTTTTACTATTACTTAGTTAATATTATTTTATTGCGATTTTTTTATAGTATTGTTTATACTCCTTTTTAATATTCTCTTTGTATCAATGTCACCGGCATACACAAAAAAAGTTATCTGTGCCTTTAATTTGACCCAATAGACAGATTTCTGTTGGACATTAAAGACAGAAACGAATCAGAATAGACAGAACAGAAAGAGAAATCTGCTGCATAGCTCATTTGAAGAGAAAATAATTCGATACAAGAGAAAAAAGTGTAAAAGCAACATCAAAGAAAGCCTGGTTCCAATCAGACGAATTTATTTGGAAGTAATTCATATCCATGATATTTATTCAAGATTTTCTGGGATTCACGATTTCCATTTTTTTTCTTATATTTTCCTATTTTTGCAAAATTTTTGGGTACTGAGGCTCAACAGACTAGATTCAAATTCGACTCGACAAAATTTATGAGAAGAACATTTGATCCAATTTAGAAAACCTCTTACTAAATTTTCTCTCTCATTATTGTGATTTTTGCCATTTTCAGCAGTTTTTTTGCGTTTTTCTGCAAAATCTGTGGGGGGAAACAGCTAATAGACTTCAACTCGAATTCAGCGTATCAAAATACACAAAAAACACACTTGATTAAGGTCAGAAAAAAATATTTCCAATTTTATTTGCGCCCACTAATGATTTTTTGCGATGTTTCGCTATTTTTGCTAACTTTCCACAATTATTTTGCGATTTTTGCAAAATCTGTGGGGATGCAGCTTAAAAGACTTCAGATTTGGATTCAAGACACCAAAATGCATAAGAAACCCATTTGATCAAGTTCAGAACAAATTTTTTCGATTTTTTTTGCGCTCACTAACTTGATTTTCGGCGATGTTTCACAATTTCTTACAAATTAGTCAAAATGGAATTCAGATTCGCATTCAGCACTTCAAAGTACATAAAGCCTATTGGGTCAAATCAAAGATAGAGATTTTTTTGTGTGCCGGTGTTTTTTTATGTTTTACTGTTTACTGTTGTAATCTTTAAATGGTCATTCTTTCTAGTCACATTCTCAGAATGGTATGACAAGTGCCACAATTACCACATTAATCTGTCAGTTCTAAATTCGATAAATCAACAAAATCTATGAAAAGTTGAAATTATTTCAACCATTTTCGGAATTCGCCATCTGCTTGGTGTAAAAACTGACACAATATAAAAAAATTTCTAGGAGTATTTAAATAACAAACATTTATATAAACTGTTTGGTTTATTATTACCTGTGGACTGTTCCTTTAAAATTCGTGACAAACTCCGTATAAAGCTTGTGGCAACAAAAAACGATTTAAGACATTTTTATTTCTTTACTAATTTAAGACCCATATATAATTCAGATTACATTTTTTCGTCTGATGTCGGTCGTTCGTCCAAATAGCCCCTTATCGCGGTCATTTGTTTCAACGGCCATCTTGGCGGTCTAATTAGCACTAAAAACTTGTTAACACCACTTTTTCAACATCGAAGAAGCAATAAATCGAGATAAACCCGTGACGCGATCGTAAATGGTTCTTGGAATCCATTTAAGAGATTCGACAGGTGTATCGATTCGTGTACTTAACTGGGAATGTTTGCTACATACGGAGTGTGAAAGAAAATAAGACCATACTTTAGTTCAAACTGTTACTGTGTAATTTTGGAGGTGAATGATTTGAATAAGTTTATTGCAGAAATATCCCACTCCTGACGACTTACTGATCGCTCTCTCCGGCACAATTGACGGCGCCAATTTGGACGAAATATTTCAATTCCTCCTTCAATCCAGTCAGTTTAGCCTGGAGGTTGTCTCCACCCGACACGAAATATTTAATGGTTGTTTTTTCGTTGACCATAGCGCCGTTCATCTCGCTGCAGTAAATATTATAGCCCAACAGGACGCCATTGGGTTGAGAAGGCTTTTTCCATTGGAGCAGGACAGAATTAGACCCGAGTTGGCGGTATTCGAATGGAGAAGGCATGTTGGGTTCTGGAAAAAGATTAACTGAGCTGAAAATATATCTTCAGTGAAACAGTATTTGTGATAAACACTAAATACTTTGTATAGCGCATACATAAATGTTTACAAGCCACGTGACAGCCGATCTTAGGCAACCAACATTACACGGCAGGTACTTTCAACTAAAAATCCCTAAATCTTACCCTCGCCAGTATTAATGATTCGTTTACAATGAACAAGGTCATGTGAGCTATAATCATTTACGATTGCTCTGCACCAAAGCTTATCAGTTACCTGTTTGGGGAGCGTCAAAGCTGATGGCGTTGCTTCTCGGTCCAACAAATTTGTCGTTTCGAACGGCGACTGTTATGAAGTTTTTCGAGTACGGAAAAAACTGAACAGCCGTTCTGGTGATCTCTGGTGGTATGGCGTAGACTTGGCTTAGGGCGTGGTTCCAAACTCTGGCCAAATAGCCCCTGAAGGTGCCTCGAACTGTGGTAGGATCGACAGGGTCCCAAGTGATAATAACATCTCTGTCGTCGAAATCTATCAGAGTTAGGTTATCTGGTTTTTCTAGTGGAATGAGGTCTTCTACAAGTAGAAATGATAGATAGTGATATATCGCCCCTTCCTCCATATAAATTATTCACATTAGTTTTTTTTTTCAATTTCTTTACATTTTACGATAAAAACAAATATTTTAAAAATGTATACAACTGTAACAATATCGACAATTTATATTCAGGGTGAATCATAAATTGACTGAACATGTTTGGGGTTATCCTTAAATTAAAGCGAGAAAAAGAATCCTGCAAAAACATCGTTTTCCAGATGCAGGGTGTTAAAGTTTTTGAAAAATATCACATCTCGAAAAAAGTTTGACGTAAATTTATAAAACTTGGACTAGAGAAATAACTAAAGATAAAAATTCATTGAATTTGGATATAATTAAAAATATCAAGTAATCGCGAAGATGCTGGGAGATACCAACAATAGGAGGGACCGCCTAGCCGGGTGTCTTGACCGATGGATTTCGATCGGCCGAGGTAAACACCACGGACGCAGGCTGAAACTTGGATGGGTGACCTAAGGCAGGCTCGGGGACGTGGCTGTGGCAACCTACCAGAGACCTGGGTCGCTTCCGCCTGCGTGTAGTCCCCGATAAAATGGTAATGAGAATAGAGCAATAAATCTCTGTAACTCAAGACCATTGCTATCATACATAAAAATTGTACGAGACTTTGCCACCAAGCCACCCGTATAGTAATAGGACGGTTTGAAGAAAAGTACTCGAGTAGTGAAGGGGGGTGTACAAGGGGCCTAATAAGGCCTAAGTGCCGCGGTGGAAAAGCAATTTTCCACCACCCCCCCGACATACATACATACATACCAACAATAGGAATTCCAGAATGTCGATGCTATAGTAAATAATTCGTGTTAAATTTTGAATGAAATTAGTATTTTAACATAACGTTATGTACAAACAGATATCGATGCGCAGTTTGTATTCTACTCAGTGTCGGTTCTTGACTTATATACCAGGGAAGGCGGAAAAATTTAGGTACAAAGTATCGGTAAAAAATTAAATATAGTTGGGCAGTTTTATTTTAAGTACTATTGAAATATAGCGAAAAACATATAAGTAATTTTTTATAGTGATGTTCATTCTTCTGCTTTTGTCCGAAATAAACTTTTCAATTACTTTTCCATTAAAGTTTGGTATTTCTCGCATCATTGATTTTGCAATAGATAGCATTACTGTTAGTCTGTCTTTACAATCAATTTAAACTTTTACAATCTTTGAAAAAACACACAAGAAGCAATACGTAAGTAACAAAATTTTACACCACATCTGAAAAAAATACGTTTAATAAGAAAAAAAGCCGTGAATAGCTACTATTTGGTTACGCTCGGACTAAACAGAACCCAAAGTGCATAGTAAATACTCTCTACTCCCTCACTGCTGCGCGTCGGTAACCATGACCACCACTGTGAACACTTTACTTATGTAGAAGCGAGGAACGCGGTACGCGGAACCCACGTGTTCAGAAATTGACTTAAATTGACTACACATTACAAATTTAACATTTCCTTTTCAATGTGTTTCATTTCTGCTTTTTCTGATGGTGGTGTTTTCAGGGTTTTACAGTACCGCGCAGCATTAACTGTTTTCCACTGGGGCAAAAAGTCAATGAGGAGTATCCCTATATAGTCCCAAAACACATTTGCCATGATTTAGAACATTCGTTCTGCCAGCTATTTATTCACGACACCACTTGTACACGTTAGTACGATTTATCACACCATCACCATAAACAGTTTTGATTTTGTTAAAAATCTGGAACGGCGCCTTTGTTTTTGTAGGAAGAAACCGGTTTATGTTTCTCACCTCGCAGCTGGCGGGATTCGGAATAGCGGCACTCACTTCAACACGCCACTACAACAACAGTTCTCAACTGACTGAAACAAATGAGCATGCGTTCTGTTCCCAATATCTTGACCTTTAATCCAGTGTTGCCAACTTTGTCGAGAACAAAAACCAGAGAGCATCGGAGTCTCAGTACTCTTACTTTGTGGATATGCCTCGCATATAAGATTTATTTAACTAACAAATAATTAAGTGAACATTATTCAACGAATAATGTTGATATTTCAACACTCGTTTTAACAAAAAATCGTGTTGATTTTGAGTGAAAATTTACTAATTTTTTGCGCTGTTTTTCAGTTTTTCAAGAAAATCTCGTTATTAGACATATTCTATTTCGCAGAATTTATTACAGAATTATTCATACATGGATGATACTATGCACAGCACTTAACATAACTCTTAACTTAAGGCATACAAAGGACTAAAAGCCACATATATGACAAAGGACTTCTACTGCGCATATCTTCAAGGTCAGGTTTATTTTTTTCTTTAAATTTTAAACAAAGCTGTGGTAAAATGTATCTTGTAAATATTTTCATCGTTATTTCTAGGTTTCTCGATGAGTGCTCAAAATTCAAACAAATTTCGATCTAATTTTTCTCAGGATATTCATACAAATACATCTGACATGCTCTTTCACAGTTGCGGTTACAGGTATAATAAATTCCTATTATATTATGCTTATCTTCATTTTCAACATTTGCCATTTTGAACATTTACTGTTCTTTTTTAAAATATAATATTTATTTTGGAATATTGGCTGTTCATATGCATTTTTAAGAATTAATTTGTCTTAATAAAATTAAAATTGTAGTAATGTTTTAATTTTGACGGAACAACTTATCGAATGATGTATGACTAGGTGATGCAGATTAAACTCTAATGCCTACTGTTTTATTGTAACGTGTGATGGTAATAGTTAAATAACTAGGTGGATTTCGTAGGATTTAACGACACTTAGAGTGTACGATAATTCAAGAAACAGAAATCTAAAAAAAAATATATTTTGGAACAAATACATTGAGGATGAATTTCTAGAGACAAAACGTCTGAATCTGGTCCAAGCTGAGGCAGTACAGTATTTGCAAAAAATGTAATAAAATTTCCAGGGTTGTATTAAAAAAAAGTTGATGATGGTCCTGGAGAGACGAAACGTTACATATAAAAATTGATTATGCCATTCGATAGAGAGCAAAAAGTGGACACGAGAAAGTGTTCTTCTTTTTTCAATATCACTTCAAACAAGGCTGAAATTAAACAAAATTAGATTTCCAAAATTTCGTTTTTTTTTAAGATATTTCGAAAACTACTCATGTTAGCCTTGATTTTTTAGAGGCATAATGTTGGTCCCCTGATTATGCAACTTTGCCCTCATTTAAGCTAGTTAAGCTAGTTCGTATCTCTTACCGTTTCCGAAATCCCTGTAGTGAGAAGCGAATTTATAACAGCCTGTATACACCTAGATAACTATTACTTTCTACTACAAACACAGAGATAAATAGGTATCATTAAATTTTGTGGCAACAAAAATTTATATTTTCTTGCAGTTATATGAAAATACATTTTATATTTGCGAAAGTTTTATAGGAGACATATTTTTCGAAAAATAACGTCGATTCTTCTTTTTATACGTATATTACTGAATTATTCAGCTTAAGGTCAATCGTGTTTTGATTTAATACCGTGGGTTGAGTCATTTTAATGATGTGTTATGCAAATAAATTGCCTTGCGGCCTTGGAATCTCAAAGAATTACACGGGTAACCATTGTAATTATTAATAGAGCTGAGATTTAAAAATTAAAGTTTTAAAAATAAATTATTTCTTCAATTATTGTCGATGAATATTTCACCAATGAACATGGCGTCGCAGTGACTGAAATTGAGATTAAGATATATTTGTTGACGAAATTCTTATGTTTTTGGAAAAGAAATATAAAGAACTCGCTATAGACAAATTTTTCTATCAAGTATCAAATTTTCAATTATTATTTTCAGGGAAGATATAGTTTCTTAGGTACCTCTTTTACTTTCAAAATTCAAGTACTATCTCTGGAATTCTTCAGGGTTCTAATCTTGGACTGCACTTATTTTTACCTATTATTAACGATGTCTTCAGCTAATTGTAACAAACTTGGTGAGGTGCAAATAACTTCCATAAATAAAAGAATCGAGAATCAAACTTATATATATATTATAAATATCTAAAGAGATATTGAAAATAACTTTTTTTTCTGAAAATTATAATTTTAACAAACTGGCATTAAAATGTCATTTTTTCTTAAATTTAGAATTAATTAATAAGACAATATTTTGGAAAACAACAACGAAATAAACTTACTCAGAGAGGAGTGCCCTAGACAGAACAAAACACAAAATACTGCACACCGAATCCACATTCTTGCCGCAATCAACGAAACGCGCAAATAAGTGACAATCCTACCGCAAAGCTCACCAGCTCCAGTTTATCTCATAATTAGCAATTTCCTACTTCGTCGGAGTTTTTATTATTTAATTTGGAAATAGTCAAGATGATGTGTACGCCTCCCAGTGGGAGGATGCAGGATGCAGTCACGCATTCTATTTTTTAGAATTTATTTAGTCAGATAAGATCTGTCTTGTCTTGGTGGATGACGATTGTGAGAATTGGCGAAGGCGCTGGTGTTCAGCCGGAAATGGAAACGCGCACCAAATGAAATCGTAATTGGGGTTGTTTCGATTTCCATTTAAAAATTAAGAAAGTAGAATCCATCTAAAGATAAAATAAAAGTATCTGAGTCTTGACTTATTTTTGGTAGCAGCGGTGTAAGGGAGATATGTGCCGGGTGATTTTCTATAATGTCCACCCACCTTGTTTATTTGGGGAAGTAAAATTTTATAAAAAATGTGAGCCTGTAGGATTTTTTCTGTACTTTTTGCACAGGTATTTAAAAATAGATCAAACATATACAGGGTAAATCAAAAAGTATACTTTTTTTAAATGGGACATCCTATATATGAATTAATTTATTGATTCTTCGTTTAATTCTAAGCATTTTCATACAGGCTCTCACGTAACGGCAGATGGACCATCGGTACTTTCTGACCCTGTATATAACAAATCATATTAGCAAATAAAAATTAATAAAAAACTAACTGTGTACTTAACTTTACTTCCGATAGGTTGTCTAGATTTTCGTGGGCAGTAAAAAAAGTGAAAAAAAACACGTAAATTTACCACTCACTATTTGCAATTTGCCAACTTAGCACCACTTCTTTTGAATTACTTCTTTGATATTATCATTATCTACATACCCTTTCCCGTTATAAAAATGTCTATAATAATTTTTTTAACTATTAAGGTTTTATGATCTAATTCGACTTCAACTTTTCCCCCCTTTTTTATATTACAATTTATTGATCATTAGTCATCTCCAATGTTTCAGAAATACTTATTAACGAACGGAAGAATGAGACTTCAATAGAAAAAAAAAACGGTTAAATTTGGTGCTGATATAAAAGATATTTTTAAAAAATCAATAAGTCAATTTCAAGCTGCTATATCGTAAAGAGTCGGAATGTGTCAGTCGAATTAAGAAATGCCCTGTACAGCTAATGAAAATTTTTGGGTTATACTTATTTAGAAAAAAAAATTACCTAGACTAATTCGATTCTCCTAAATTCCTAAAATACAATGGTATTATTTCTTTTTTTACATAGTCCGAGCAGGAAAACCACTTGTTCCAGGAGTAATCCGAGAACAAATTACTCGCACACTGCGAAAAATTATTATACAGAGTTATTCAAAATTCAGTATCCATCCTGTATATCGAAAACTAAGCATATGTGGACCCACGTTTATAGGAAAGAAAGTCTTATTGTGACCTCAAAAATAGGCCCTTAAATTCTTTGTGCTGAATTTTAAATCACCCTGTATAACTTTATTAAATTTGATATATAAATATACCGCATGTGAGAATACAGTTGTTTTCTTTGTTTTTTTACAAGGTTTCCTAAATCCAGTTTGTAACTGTTATAGTGTGAAGTCACTTATACGATTGCAATTATAAGAATACGATGTAGAACATGGTGAACATCTTTAGTGAAAATTATTAGAATAATAGCTCAGTCTTTACCTTATGTTACCTTACCTTATAACAGTAACAATAATAATAAATTTATTTACCAAAAGAGTACAGAGAATACAAAGTTTCAAATATATGTAGTAAGTTTTTTATTTTTCATTTAATTGGATCCATATTTAACATATCGGTGATCTTCTAGTAGCTAAATCAAGTTAACTAAATAAAAGGGAAAACATATTTTTGGGTAAACAGTAGGTAAAAAACTAATAACATTAAAGGTTGAAATATTGCCAATATATCCTCTACTGCGATACAAATAAGATGTGAAATGTTATTACAAGAGAATTAAATAGTGACCCATATTTGGAGAACAATTGTCATTCTTGTTTTTTAAATATCTGGTGTAAGGAACATTTAACAAAGCTGTCTAATTAGCAGTTTCTCAGTAGACCTAATATACTAAAATCAATGTATAGCCTGTTTAAGTACGTTGTAGAAGTGTCCACTTCTGCATTTTCTTATGACTTTCTGTTAAATAGGACTTATAGAAACATTAACACCAAACAGCGGGTCACAAAATGTTAGTTTGAATGTTTCTGTTCAGAGTTTGGGTGTTTTCCATTTTGAGAATTTTCCCCTGGATATTTTCATAGAGACGTATTTATCTAGATATTGAATACCGAATGTATCTATTTTTACACCTTTTATTCTTTTGCAACATAACGACCTTTTAACTATAAATTTTATATTTCGCCAATGTCACTTTACAACTGCTGTTATAAGCATAACATTCTTTTTTACTTTCGTACTTAGAGAAAAATGGAAAACTTTTCTTGTGATATCAAATCAGTACTCAAGAATATTAAGGAAAATAAGGCCAAAAGAGTCGCCTAACAATAACACATTGAGTTTATGGTAAACTATTAGTCATATCTTCCTTATTATTAGAGATAGATCTATCATACCTTATATCGCTGTAATCCTGAGGAAGCGCTCTATCCAAATATGCGACATTCAATAGTTTTCAATTCGCAAGAAAATTCCCTAAAACTTCGTTGCAAATATGTTTTTTCTAAGTACGAAAACAGACAATAGGGAATAGAATATGTAGAATACGTTATACTATTGTTTCAGTTACCTCCCCAAATAAACGCAAACACAGCGTCTCTATACCGCCCCCAACCGCCTCACGACCCACCGCCAGTGCCCCCAGCGGCGGTCCCCCACCCCGACGCCGACTTCCTGCGGCCCGCCACCGATCCACGTCTGAACCCCAGGATGCAATACGACTCCCAACAGGTGGCGCCGTACGTGCCCCAGGTGCCCGTACAGCCCCAGTCGGGTTGGATACCCCACCAGAGCAACCAGATGCCGCCGCCTGTACCCCAGTACGCTGGTAAGTACCGAATTTATGTCATTTATACTATACAGGGTGATTCAGAACAGAAAAAAAATTGGATGGGCAGGGAACTCTTACAAATACAATTTTGTAAATAAATAATCAAAGAGGGCAGTTCGAGAATGATTTAAAAATACACTTTTGCACGGCACTGGACGCACTGGTCCGCCGTAAAACCTGACCTCGCGGAATGCTAGCGGTATGGCGGCAAAATGTGATAAAAATGGACAAAAACTTGAAAGAATTTTGCAAGGAAAGAAATAAATATATAGCTCCCATTTTATGTCAGCAAATTCAACTGCTTTTGCTGCCCCTATTGTTATTATTAATTAATAAAATTAATTTGTTCAAAATTTTGTCCATCGACGTGTAAACATATTTGGGTCCGTCTTACTCATTTTCTACGAACTAGCACAAATGTTGTCTTGCTGCACCATAACACAAATGCTTCACCATAATACAAATGTTGCATTGTTTCACCATAAATTAAAACGATATCCATCAACTCCGAGTTGCTGTACACGCGAGCCATTTTTGACAAACTATTGTAAACACTATCGCAACGACGATTGTAAAATCGGATTTCAGTACCGTTGCTCAGCTATGTAATGGTTGAAAGTACTACAACTTCAATAATATTTTTTCTCGGAAACTATAAGGATTTTACAAAAAATGTTTTTATAATATTGACTCAATTTGTCATGCCACATCTATTCCCAAAGGACCCCTCACAAATCAAACGGAAATTGGCTTTCGGTGAAATCGGCCGAATTTTGGATATATTGTTCCTTTCGGTGTACAGATCAAAAGTCTCCACGGGCACGTAGCTCGAAAATCTTCCCTGCGAGCAGTACCCAGTTAGACACTGGTAATCCCCGATTTTCGCTGATTTTACCTCTACCCTTGCATTCTCGGGATATATATGAAGATATATATCAGAGTTCATAGTTCAAAAGTAATAAAGAATTCCCTGACTTCTTCAGGTTTTGTCTGACTTATAAAAAAAATCCAGGTCACTTGTAGTTCATTTTTACATACTAATTGGTGTTTATGTATTAAATGTTTGCTCGACTGGACTCCTTAATCTTTTTTATACCCTAACAACCTCTTATATAGGTTTCAAAACCACAAATAGTTTTCTCTTTCAAGAACCCAGGGCCGGCTTTCACAAAATTTCCAGTTGCAAACATCAAATTCCCTGACTTTCATGAATTTTTAAAATTCCCTTATTATGACCTGTTTTTTTATGAAGAATTACAAATTCCCTGACTTTTTCTGGTATTCCTGGTTTTCTCTACCGCTACGAACCCTGTTATATATATATATCCCGAAAATGCAAGGGTAGAGATAGAATCAGCAAAAATCGGGGATTACCGGTCTCTAACCTTCCAAGCTGGGTACTGCTCGCAGGGAAGATTTTCCAGCTTCGTGCCCGTGGAGACTTTTGATCTGGACACCGAAAGGAACAACATATCCAAAATTCGGCCGATTTCACCGAAAGCCAATTTCCGTTTGATTTGTGAGGGGTCCTTTATTTGAATAAGTTGTGAATCACTCTGTATAGGGCGGTCTTTTTTTAACTTAGGAACAGGTACCTAGATATATAAACTCCAGTGCCAAAATTGCAAGCAATAGTCTTATGAATGAAATCCCAATTTTTACTATTTCTTACACGCCACTGGAATTTCACAAAATCTAACCCGCTGGTATTAATGCTGTACAATGTACATAATAGCATTTGACCTTCGATTAATTTACATCACACTATTAATTAAGACATTCCAGACACTTCGAACGATTTGCCTTGTACTGTAGGTACTGTACTGTAATTTTCACTTTGTTGTTCTATCGTAAATTTCCAGTTTTACGCCATCATTGAGCCTCCGTAATAAAGCTAGCAGCATTTGAAATATGTATAATTATGGGGAAAACGCTCTGCATACCGGGTGTCCCACTTTAAAAAATACACGTGAATATCTCTTAAGTTAAGGGCTTAATGAAATAATTTTTCAAATAAAAGTTGTCAGGTTTTGAGGGGGACATCTAATGGTGACCTTGACCATGACCTTCAAGGTCAAGCTGATTTTTTCAAATGGAAACACATATTTTTGACACTAGAAATGAAAAGACC
Source organism: Anoplophora glabripennis (assembly GCF_000390285.2). Lineage (NCBI taxonomy): Eukaryota > Metazoa > Arthropoda > Insecta > Coleoptera > Cerambycidae > Anoplophora > Anoplophora glabripennis. Next base: position 956,793 of record NW_019416249.1, read on the forward strand.
AGAAAATTTTACACCTGACTATGACCTTGACCATGACCTTCTAGGGCATTTTAAGGTCATTTGAAGGTGATTTTAGTTTTTTGTTGCAAAATTCATTTCCGTCTTGCCGAACAGTGTACTCGGGGATTTTCGAGGGCGCTGATCGCGAATATGAAATCAGAATTTGAAAATATTCAAATCCAATATGGCCGACCAATCTTTGGTAAACATTTTTAATATTCATGTGGATTGACACTTTCAAGATGCTTCAACCTACGTTAAAACTCGAGGTCAATTCGAGTATTCGACATATTGGATCCGCCGTATCGGATTTAACTATTACTAAATTCTGAGTTCAAAAACATTCGAATAAAAAATGCATGCCGCAAAGGGCTAATGGGTATTCTGGAAAATTATGGCGAGCCCCACATATCAAAAAGAAAGATATGAACAAGATTAAAATTTTGTCTGCAAAATATTAGAATGGCTTTTGAAACTTAAAGTTATGATCAAGGTTATATCCGGAAGCAAAATTCTCCGCACTTTCTATTTTGGTCTGAAAGATACCGGTTTCTATTTGAAAAATTACCTTGACCTTGAAATGACCGTGAAGGTCAAGGTCAAGGTTAATGTCATAGATGGACGTGAAATGGCCCGCTCTCCTCGTTTCTGGTCTCAAAAGTAGAATTTTGCAACAAAAACGACCTTCAAATGACCTTGAAGGTCATGGTCAAGATCATAGTTAGATGTAAAATTTTCTGCCCTTTTCATTTCTGGTGTCAAAAATATGTGTTTCCATTTAAAAAAAAACAACTTGCCCTTGAAATGACCTTGAAGGTCATGGTCAGGGTCACCATTAGATGTCCTCCTCAAAACCCTACTTTTATTTGAAAAATCTTTTCATTACGCCCTTAACCTAATAGATATTCACGTTTATTTTTGAAAATGGGACACCCGGTATAAGGGAGGAGCTGCTAATGCATTTTGTCTTGCTTCGCCATAAATAAAACAATATCCATTAATTCTGTATTTCTATACACATAGGCCATTTTGAACACAAGGACGTGAACAATAAATCACTGTAATAAGAGCACCATAAAAACCACAGTAATATTGAATAAATAAGCGTTTCTTAAATCAAATCAAATTATAATTTTTTTTTAGTCATACCGATTCTATTTTCAGTGGTGCATACATGTAACCACAATTTTTTTTGGATAAATTTTTTGCTAAATTATCTGTTCCTAAGTTTGATAAATAAAATCCGTACCGCCTTGTAAATCTTTGAGTATCTGTTTCGTTGAATAGAACGAGGGGATTTTTAGTTTCAGATAAAAACAGCCACATATTCAACCACAAAGAAAGCGGGCTGCAAGTGCCTGATGGGCAAGAGATCAGGTATAATAAATATAAGGGAGCCATGCAGTACTTGCATCGCGCCCTGGGATACTCGGGTGGTGGAGGGTGAGATAGCTATCCAAACAATAGTAGAGATAGATAGGTAGAGAATGTTTTAGCTGGTCCGGTGGAATAGCGCGTCTTTTAAAGCCTAGTCTGCAATGAGAAAAATTTACTTCGCAGAAGTCAGCGCAACATTTATGTACATTTTTTCCAATTAAATGTTAAATGTTGTAAGACAGCGGTTGCCAAACATTTTGTTTGACTTCTGGCGTTTGGTGCAAATTTTAACTGTTGCGCGCGAGGCTTAAGAATGCTGATTGTTTAACTGGACCGTAGAGCACAGTGCATGCTCTCTTTCACTCGCATAGATGTAGATTTTACATACAAGAGATGATTGAGGTACACTGCTTTGTTGGTTGTTTCTTGTTTACATCGTTCAAAGGAATTTTTGTTAACAGTATATGGTAATTGATAGAATTCGGGACACACGACTCGTAACAATGTCGTACTTAGTTCACTCAGTTTTCATTTGTTCATAACGGTCTGTCGGCTTTTACTTAAACTACTGTAAATTGTAGTCATCGTTGTGTTTAAATAACTATAGGTATAAGTATATACATACTATGGATTATTATATTAGTGGAGGGTACAAGTGAATTAAAAATCCAAAAGGGGAAAGAAATAAACGGGAATAAACGAGAAGTGAAAAAACATTTTGAGGGCATACAAGTTGTAATCTAAATTTTAGTTGTCTATTTTTTTTAACCTACGTAAGGTAATACTCAAACTATGCTGATTCTGAATATAAATTTTAAGCAAATCCAGCGATTTGTATTAAAAATATTTTACTTTAAATAATTGTTTCTCGGACGTTCCACTATAGGAAAAGTATCGTCTTTCCGATTATCCGAAATCAGTTGGACATCTATAAAAACGCCTAGCAATAAAATTTTATGAGTTTCATAGGCGTCCCTAAAAAAGTTTTCTGCTAAAGTTAAAAATTATAATAATTTGTATATAATGTGCAGAAAATTTCTATTATATGTTCATTTGGACAACAACATATTTTAGTTATGTATGTCCTCAAACAATTTTATTATATTGATGGTAAATTTCTCCAAAATGCCAGGTTGTAATAATATTAATAAACAAAATATCCCTCTTATTTCTCCCTTTCGCAATTGTAATATGAATGATTAATTGAAGGTGCCTATAATAAATTAAAACTACCTGAATCACACCAAATTCCGCATTGCTGCACTGCACTGCTAGGCAATTTGTCAACCACTTGTCAACAACTGAGATTTATTGCTCAGTCGTCCAGCGCGATTGTTATACGCCGTTTGCCCGCGCGCACATTCGTCAACTGGGCGTTTACATTTCTACCACCTCCACGTTTAATTCGACCAGATCTTTATTTGGGCACAAATTTTTCAAATATTTCAATTCCGAGTTGCGTCAGCGACCGAACCTGGTGCATACTGCCAACCTCTTGGTTCTTCAATTGAGATCGGAAAAACTATAACAACCGTGACAGCTGTCCAGGTAACATACAAGCGATTGAGGTAAGAGGTTGTGTGACATTACATTTTTTTTTGAGCACTTGTACGCCTCAAAATTTTTATTTAATTAATTAAAAAAATAATTTGGCCCAAAAAAATTGTACCAAGCATATTCTATGAACATGTTTATATGGACATTTGTAAACTGAGTCCGATACTGTTGGAAGTTGCGTGTCACCGAATTCCAGTCATTAACTACAACATTTTTTTATACCATAATGATTTACTGAAAATCATTCAATCATTTTCATGTTGCCAGATCCCAGATCTTTGGATTTCAGCCGGAGTCTATTGTTTTTAAATCATTTCTCCGGTAGGTATCGTATTTAGAGGGCAAATTCTGCTGAAATGAAAAAGACAAATAAATAAAAAAAATAAAACTAATATACATAACATTGGTTGACGCCGTGGTGTGATATAGGGTTGCCAGATCTCCGGGATTGACCCGGAGTCCTCGGGTTTTGATGGTACATCTTCGAGCTCCGGGTTAACATGTCATTTCTCCGGGTTTTCTTTGTTGCGAAAAAATCGCGATTTCTTCGAAAACATTTCCCACATTTCCTGATTTCGTTCTTTTTTTTTAGACATTAACATTAAAAATTAGTCTGACGTCATAAGGGGCAATTAAACAAGAAGCTAGTAGCGATCCTATTGCATAATTTTGAAAAAGAAAATATATCAAAATTGTCTATCAAATCCTGTTACCCTGTTTCCTGTTTTTTAAACAAAAGTGACAGTAGTGACAGCAGTCTATCAATTAAGAGTATTTGTGATAGTTATTATTAATTTCCTGATTGTAATGGATTCAACAAAATTTAAGTGGTGTTTTGTTCCACATTACACATTCCACATTCCACATAGCCAATTGCATTATCTCCATAAGACTCCCGAACTGCACTATTTTCCGTAAATAAATAGGTATTTATATTTATTTATATTATAAATGAACACAATAAAATCATTCATTAAATATGTTAATACCTGACTGCTTTCATACCTCTGATTTCGCCAATATTAAAACGGTCGTCTCTTTTAAAAAAATCAATTCATGATCATAAAAATATCAATTTTCGGTAAAATTTGCGAAGTAGCTTTCACAAATCCCGTTTCACACATTCTTCTTTAATTCTAAGGGAAGGAAGATATTAAATGATTATTACTAAATAATAATTTTACTTAATAAAGGAATTCGAAGATTAAGGAAAATAACTTGTAGACTTGAAAATATTTTATGCAACAATGTCACTGACAGACTGACACTACTGACAGTGTTGACAGAGCATCTTATTCCTCCACTTTTTTTCCTTTACGCAATCATCTACACATAATTTCACTACAAGGTACCCCTTATGACGTTACAGCCGTTTTGAAATATAAAAAAATCAGTTTTAAATAATTATTTTAAAACTGTTCCAACGCATTTGTCAATCTCTAATTGTGCACACATACTGTAATTAGTACGTGTAGAATTATATTATCTACTTTTGAAATTTGGTCAACAACCCTATTGCGTCCTTTTTTTTAGACATCGATTTCTTGGAAAACAATTTGTCTCCCAGATTTCCTGATTGCATTTGCATCACCCTATATATAGGTGTGAATATAAGGCTTTTTTTCGCGAGTGAAGTCGTATGTTGTAGTATGTGTAGTATGAGTGAATATTACGTTTTTGCGAGAATAGTCAGTCATTTAAACTACTATGTGACGTCACAAGTTTAGATCAAATGACTGAACTCTTCACCCTTCAGCTGAATATTCTGTTGGTATATTCAACTAGTATTGTCAGCTGGTAACTTAACCTTTTTCATTTTGACATTTTGTTTGAATGAGTATAAAAATCGTTCAGCAAAATGATGGATTCTGATATGGTTGTGGAAGTGGCCAGTTTAAATTTAAACTTTAGAGGCACAGATGTTTTAGTAAACATAGACGTTGAAACAGCAAATATTTTACTTGATGGTGAGATTAATTTTTTATATGGGACATATTTGCAATCCACTTTGCTTCAGGATTATCCTCTTTTTTTTTGTGACCTAGGCCAGAGATAATATTGGTGGAATCATTTGTAATTCAAGTCTTTTTCGTATGAATTACATAAAAAACCGACCTAACCTTCCATTCTCTTACGATAACGATTATGTCGAATATTCGCATATCTTGCAACGTCAGAATCTACATACTTTTCACGCTTTTTAAATTTGCCACTTAAAAATATTCCAAAGAAAGCATTGATATATTCCTTCAGTTTTATTTGAAGCAAATACATATATTATATAGTGAGATATAACACCAATTCCCACAACACTAGATTACTGGAAGCAATAAATGATGACAAATTATGGTTACTGGTTAGAAGTTAAAACCCATATGTCAAAGTCGTCAAAGTACATACTACATATCACTGAATAGTGAATATATACATTTTCGCCATCTGTTCAGGTTAGACAAGGTTAGAAATAAGATTAAAAGAGATAGAAACAGTAACTACAAGTCAGACGTATTCACCAATATTCACTCGCGAAAAAAAGCCTATAGTTTGGTGTGATGACGCGCATGCCCATTTGTTGGCGTCAGTATCGAGACTTTGACGTAAACAAAGATCAAAGCACTTTTGTATTGACGTTTTCTTTTCAATAATCACTATATTTCCAGAGTTGTTGCTGCCCAAACACCATTAGTTTTGTTGTGTAAAACTTCACACAATATTTAAGGTTATGTTCACATTTAAACTTAAATTGAAAGGAACCTTTTAAACAGGATTAATACCATATGAATGTAGAAATTACACGTTTTGCGTCTTAGCATCACGATCAGCTCGAATTGTTTCCGTAAAGGGTGTCACAAATTAATAGGCCAATCCACCAACTAGAGATTTTTTGTGCGAAAATAATTCCTCATACCATTTTTAATTCCAGCGCGCAGCGCCCTATTTTCGAGATACAGGGTGTGCATAGAAAAAATTTTGAAGAGCCGATGGATATCACCAGCCCATTTCTTCGCTTGCATTTTTTTAACCTAAATTGCTAGTCTCACGATACGTATAGCATGATCACGCGTGCAACTGTTTTTAAAATTGTACACTCTGTATCTCGAAAACGGATCGCCGAAATTAAACATGGAATAAGGAATGTCCCATTTTTCCTTAGTTGGCGGATTAGTGTACTAAGACTACTAAGTAGATATCCTGTATTTAACATGTAACTATTTGTGACAAAACGAAAGTCTGCATCTTGTTCTTGACATCTTGACGTCTGATACGACGAAAATGAATCGGATGATAAGCACCCCATATTATATTCAATAATTTTTTTAGTAAAAACGATTTTTGATGATTTTATAATAAATTTTCTCCGGCTGAACTGCAGTAGTGCTCTGATGCCCTTAGACTAAACTACAATAAACATTAATTAGGTACAATATCAAATAACTGCCAGCATATTGCTGTTAACAATATTCTTCAAGTCGAAACAATTCGCATTTTGCACACACAAATGTACATAAAAATGACAGAACAATGCTATCTACAACATACACATAATCACAGCCTTAAAAGATGTATAGAAAGTGCTGAATTAGACTTTTACTTACAATGCTTGGATAGCTTTCTTTCTTCCTGACAAACAATACATTGTGACATAAATGTAAATTGCTCATCTGGCTTTGCATTGGTGGCTCAAAAATTATTATTTTAGCCAAATGCAGTACACGGAGAGTATGAGTGGGAGAGACTATCCAAAAGTCCCAAACTACTACCCTGATAATAATTACAGACAGCCCATTCAACAAGAGAATTGGCCTTCAGGTAAACGAAAAATTGGATGCTATGTACAGACCGAGATTCCAATGCAAGACAAATTATCAAGATTTTGAACCTTTGGGTTTGGTATATGGGTACTCCTCATCCCAGTCTGGCTAGTCTCATTCGAAAAAATTCGTGTAGCAAACTCAAAATATCTGTTTTCAAACCCGAAATTTTGAGTTGAAACATAAAATTCTGTGTTTAAACTCTAAATTTCGAGTTTGAAAGAATCAAACAAAAGTTACCTATTTGAGTGAGAAAAATCAAATTTGAGCACGAAATTTCAAATTTGAATTCGAAATATGGTAAATTAAAAATACGTATGGCTTACTACACTTTCATAAATACCAATTGGAATACATATTTGTAAATGTATTTGAATATCAAAATTATTTTGAGTTTTTTATGACAAGGTGTCCTACCATGAACTCCATCGATGGATATCTGAGAAACTGCTAGAAGGATTTTTTTTGAAATTGTGAAGGTGTGATACGGACCAAGGGGCTACCAAGCTAAAATATTTTCAAGCTCATCGTACTTCCGATTATACCGGAAGTCGATACCAACTTTCTTATTTTAAATGGAACTCCCTGTATATTATTGCATTTTTGGAAAGAGCATCTATTTTTAAGTTGAAAACATATAGCACACTCCATACTTAGGATTGACCATTTCCGAGATATTTTGATTTTTAAACAAAAATTGACAGATGCACTTGCCAGCAAAATTTAGTTTTCCCGGAAACAAGATTTATTTTTTTGTGCAAATTGGACATTTTTTGAACAAAACCTAATTGATCGAATTTGATATGAATATTTTCCAGTTTTTATACAGGATGGTCAAAAAAAAAATTGAATATGAAGTTCAGAAATTGGGGAAATCTCGAAATTTTTAAATGGAAACCCCCAATTTTTGTAACGTATTCGCATTCTGCACTAAAATTAAGTGTAACTTTGTTAAAGTTTCCCTGTACCAAAACCCAGTGGTTTTCATTTTATTTACGAATATACATTTCCCTTTTTTACGATGATGTTTCCATTTGTTTCGCACATTTTAGGTTGGCCGTAACAGGTAAGTAACAATCAGCATGACAACTGTCCCAGGTTTGCTGGCAGTCTGCATCTGTCAATTTTTGCTTAAAAATCAAAATATCTCGGAATCAATCTCGTCAATCCTAAGTATGGAGTGTGTTATATGTTTTCAACTTAAAAATAGATACTCTTTCCAAAAAAGCAATAATATACAGGGAGTTCCATTTAAAATAAGAAAGTATAACCGAAAGTACAATGGCCTTGAAATATTTTAGCTTGTCCCACAGTCCATATCACACCATCACAATTTCAAAAAAATTCTTCTAGCGGTTTCCCAGATATCCATCGATGGAGTTCATGGTGGGACACCCTATATATGATACCATCAGTTATTCACAATTTTTTGTTAATATATCAACAATTTGAAATATAAGAGGTTCTTTTCTTAGTATTCACAATTAATTAGACATATTGTACGTATATTTCATAACTCCATTGAAAAACGAGGTTATTTCACATTGGCTTGCACTGGAACCAGATCTATCTGAGGCTAAGCTAAGAGGGACCATTTTTAGATAGGACTATTAAATCTTCTTATTTTAGCTGACGAAACAAGATACGACCCTCAAAAGTATCCCCAGGACCCACTTCAACTGCAAAGTGGTACATTTTGTTACCTAAAACTGAACTTTCTGCTAAAATGTTTTTTTTTCAGAACAAGCCATGAAAGACCAGACAAACTATAAAGCTCCCCCTGTACAACATTCAAATACTCTGAAATCAGATGCTGGTAATGCAAAATTTTCTAATAAACTTTATTTTGTTACCTTTTTGTTGTTTTTAGTAAATCCCAAACACGTACAAGAAAAGTTAGCCCACGACCTGAAGCACTCTAAGGAAAACATGATACATGGTGTCGTGAATCGTGAGAAGATAAAAATTGGAAACCATATGCATCACGAAGAGTATGCAGATGTTGTTGCATATAAAGTAAGCGATTCGAACGACCTCCAGGATGGTATATCGCAGACACCAAGAGGAGCAGTTTTATCCGTCACCCTAGGTATAAAATCTAAAAAATATGTCAATCAACAGTGTTGATTTAAAATTGGAAACTATTCTATTTTCAGGTTTAATCATAACGTTCATCATGGCGATCATGATTGGGTGCAGACTGAAGATGGTCCGGAGGAGGGTCAGGAGAGGAAAATCATACGCCCATGATGCTGACTACTTAGTCAACGGAATGTATTTGTAATACACGAAAAATATCCATTTATAACAGAAAAACATATTGGTTTATATGCAGTGTTGTCTGTAAATGTCAAAATATGCAATTAGCGCCATTAAAAATGAAGATTGCAGTCCGGGGATTCACACATTCAAAAACGAAAGAGATTGAGCATATTGTTCAAGTTTTTATGTAAATACGACATGTTTTAGAGTGAAACGAAACATGATTTTTGTACCTTGTTATCAAACATTTGTGATAGAAGTTGAAATTATTTTTTTGTCATGTACGATGCTGTTTTTACATATGTATGTATATATAATTCTTGCAGATAGGTCAGTGTTTACAATTTTTTTTTAAATTAACTGAGAATAGTAAAACTATCTGGAGCTGTTAAGTGTAACTTTTTACTTTAAATTTGCATATGTTTGCAATATTTCAGTCAGTGGCATATAAACGTAACCTCAAGTGGAGCTAATATAAGGGAGATACCCTCGACCTCCATGACTGTTAATAGAACCCATCAGGGAACTACATTGTTAAGGGTACATACATTCCGTTCCATTGACGGTATTTAAATAAATATATAAAAAATACGTGATAGAACATCATAAATAAGTAATATATTTAAAAAAAAGAACTTAGTGATTCTAATCACAGGTCCAAATTTGGTGGGCGACTTTTTTAAGAATTTAACATCATTTTTCATTCATTTTTTGTACCATGTCTTTAAATTTTTATTAGTAAATGTTTCTATTAAATGAAATGGCCGTATTGTAGAAAATAAGTGGTTAATTCATTTTTTCTGAAATTGAACTAGGATAGGCAACTAACATTACGCATTGGAAAATTAAAAGTTGCCACTTTAAAATTTATTATGCAGCCAATTGTTTTTATAACAGCAGTGTATTTAAAGTTGCATACATTTTAATATTGGAATTTGATTTTTGCAGCAATAAATGCAACTGTTGTAAGTAACATACCTTTTTGTATTAGTGGCGCGCTATCTATTGAGCAAAATCAGCGTTTTGCTTGGAACGCTATCAATAACCGATGTGGAAAATCAGCAGGTGATGAAAATATTCTAAAATTGGGTAAATGTTATTTTCAAATAAGATTATTGGACCTCACAGTAGTATAACACACCACTAATTTATATAATAGTACCTAAACGATTACCTAAACTGTAACCCCTATATACCTACCTTATATGTGTTTTATAATTTAAACTAAATAAAACACATTTTTCAATGTCTTGCCAGTAGTATAATAAAGCTTGTGTTCTTTCATTTACAGTATTTTTGAAAATCAAATGATAATTATGTCTATAATAAACTGTTCTGTACTTTCATAGAATTTTATTGCTCCTTTCCATATCTGCTAAAATTTTAAAAGATAATTGCTACCCAACTGTTATGATCAAGTAGGCTGAGAACACGATCTTTTATTTAAAGTTAAAAGACCATAGTGCGGGCACCAACAACTTAGCTATGGCCAAAATGCAAGTACTTTATTTATGGTCACTTTAGTGTTACAATAGAAGCAACTCTATACAGGGTTTCCAACCGGGAACTGCGTCAATCGATATATAGGAAAGTATTGCTCCGAAAAATTTGAAAATTTGGCAGCATGGTAATGTCTCCAGCACTTCAGGTTATACCGGAAGTAGACACCAACTTCATTAATTTAAATGGGACACCCTATATTTATTACATTTTCATATTCTATGAGAAATTTGAGGGTCACTTTATTAAATATTCCCTATACCTAGGAGTTATAGAATTTGAGATATTAATTTTAAAGAAAAAATTTGACAGATGCAAGGGTCCGCAGAGATGATAGTAACTCTTTTCAGGAGCGTGATATCAAGTGGATTTTTGGTACCTGCAAAAAGGCATAAGTAACACTAAGTTTTGGTATACTAACAAATTAAAACATTTAATACTAGGTGTTTCATTTTTGCCGTTACATTTTGATAACTTCAAACAGCTATAACTTTGTTAACTTGGAAACCCTGTATTTTTTTACTCTGTCGTATGCAGACTTAAATTTCCTTTCAAGCTATATAAGCATTGTTAGGATTGCCTTTACTACTGAGGGTTGCTTTCACTGTACATTAAAAATAAAACATTCCCAACTGTAAAAATAAAGTATTTTTATTGAAAACTAAGTTTATAAAAACGACAAGTTGTCGGGGCGAGTGTTCGCTGGAGAGTCCCTCTTGGTGTGGAGTCGCTCGCAGAAGACCTGGTCCTTGGCGCCAATCTGCTGTCGACCTTTTCTTTGGAACTCTGTTGCGTCCCAGGTGGCGTTATGATGGCGCTATTTACCTCGCTCTTAAAAATGGGTCACTTATTGCAGCATGTGTACCTATCCTACTTTTAGAGATATTTGCAATTTTCCATTTTTTGGACAGTTTTTCTTGGATCAGACCTGTTGTCAAATTGGCCATGACCAGAAACACTTCAAAAACAATTGAAATAAATTGATATTTGTAACAAAGTAATTTCAAGAACATGTAGAGAATCTGCTTCTTTTTTCCATAAATAACAAACAAATTAAAATAATCCTCATAAGTATAATTTAAAGGATCGCCAGGAATTTTTATTTAAATTTTCAGCAAAAACTATTATAGACGTAACAATAATTTGACAACTAACTTGACAAATGTCAAGTTATTTCAATTGTTTTTGGAGTGTTTCTGGTCATGGCCAATTTGACAACAGGTCTAATACAAGAAAAACTATCCAAAAAATATAAAATTTTGCAAATATGTCTAAAAGTAGTAATGACAACCCTAACAATGCTTATATGGCTTGAAAGGAAATTTAAATCTGCACACGACAGAGTTAAAAAAATATAGGGTGTTCCATTTAAGTTAACAAAGTTATAGCTGTTTGAAGTTATTAAAAATTAAAATGTAACAGCAGAAATGAAACACCTAGTAATTAAATGTTTTAATTTATTGGTATACCATAATTTAGTGTTACTTATGACCCAAACGGGCAAACAGTATTGTATTGACTGTTGCTAGGCAGTTGCTAGGAAAACTGTACGATTTTTTTACCGTACGTAATAGGAATCTTACATTGATCGCAGACGGTGTGTTAAGTATTTACAGTAGTGGTCGTAGGTAAATTTGTTTTATAGTTTTTTTTTTAAACTTCAGAGAGGCAGGTGTAAGCGAGTTCATTAGGGAATTGACCTAAAATTTAATAGTAGCCCATATGAATAGAGCATATTTAACTATATACATACAAATGTATTTCAAATTTTATTCAGTTTTATAGTTTTTTGTTAAAAAAATTCATTTATGTTTTAAATGGTTTAAATACACACCAAAACAATATGCTCACACATGGTAGCTTAAACACATAAACATCATTCTTTTGAACAATAAACTTTTAAGGGTTGTCCATACAAAGCATTTTTTTTAGCTCAATTGCAATAATATTGGGAGGGGGGGCAATTTCCTAGTCCTCCGTCCTAGTCTACGTGAATTATTTCAAATTTTTCTGAGCCGTAAACTTTTTAGAGAAAATCGATGGACTCGTCAAAATTCGTGAAAATCTTTAAAAACTAACATTCCGATTTGAGGGCGGCATCGTACGCCTTTCAGCTTGTGATGATTGTAGTTTGTTTAACTGTAAGTCGAAAACCGGAAGTGCTACAGAGGAACTGACTTCAGTCTGACTTAGATTATACAAAAATTACTCAATTTTTTTTCAAATTTTCTGAAAGGGTCGTTATAGTATAGAGAGAATTTAATTAAATGTTTTTATTTGTAAATTAATTAGAATGTGTGTGTGTGCATATAGGCAACCATGAATACAATTATTTGTATATCTGGTTGCCTATATAATAAAGGAAACTAGTCAAATATAACGAGCGTTCAAATAAAAACGTGGTCGAAGTTGGCTCTGACACATTGGACGTAGGGCGTAGCTTATAGCGACCAACTTAACCTCATTTGTCAACGAGCTGTATAGCAGCTGTCCGTTTCAATAACGTTAATGACTATATAACTTTATTTTAAAGAATAATCGTGATAACAATAACAAACAATTAAAGGAGCTGCGGAAAGTGTCCCCCTCCTTGTTATAACAATAAATTAAAGCAGCTGCTGAAAGTGTCCCCCTCCTTGTTCCAAGCACTTTTCACACCTGTTCCTCAAAGAATTAAAGACATTTTCTAAGATGCTCGGGGTATTGTTAATTTCACGAATCTTGTCTATAAGTCGAGCCTGCAGATGGTTTAAATCAGGAATAGGCAGTTCAAAAATAGTGTTTTTAAGGTAAGGCCACAAAAAGAAATCACACGGCGTAATATCACATGACCTCGGTGGAAATTCATGTTCAGCATTGAGACTTATTAGTCGATTTTGGAAAACTTCCCTCAACATATTCATCGTCTCGCCTGCCGTATGTGCCCTTGCGCCATCTTGTTGAAAGTAAAAGTTTGTAATTTCGTTTTCTTCCAGCTGGTTAACAAAAGGAGCGATAATTTCTTCTCTATACCTTTGCGCAGTAAGAGTACCATTAAAAAAAATAGGTCCATAAATCCTCCTTCGATTGAGAGCACACCAAACTCCAATTTTTTGAGCGTGTAGAGGGCCCTCGACAAAAAAGTTATCTGGTTTTTCAGAAGACCACATTCTCATATTCTGTGAGTTTACGTAACCACTTAAATGAAACCAGGCTTCATCAGAAAAAAAGGTGATATTATGAAGTTCACCGTAGTTGTTTAAAAACCATTCACAAAATACAGCCCGTCGCGGAAAATCAACTTCATGAAGTTCTTGCTGACAAGTTAAACGATAGGAGAACAAACGCAAATCTTTTTTTAACACTGTGTGGCAGGTACCGACTGATACTCCCACCATTTGTGATAAAACACGTACAGAAGTTCTTGGCGCATTTTCCATTATTTGTTGGACATTTTCTTTTAATTCTTCAGTCCGCTTTTTAGGTCGGCCGCTTCCTTCTTTTCTTGTTACACTGCCCGTTTCACGAAAAACATTAACACAACGCTGAACTGCACTTTGAAAAATTTTGTACTCAACAACGCCGGGAAATTGATTTTGAAATTCTATGAAACATTCCTCAATAGAATACTTCCATATTCCATCAATCTTGCGTCCATTTCTATAGTAGGACTCTATGATAAACACTTTCTGTTCTTGAGAAAACACCATTTTAAACGCTTTTTAAAACGAAAATATTCAAATTGATAGCGGCGATATAGCGCTTTGACAGATGACGTTTAAGTTCATTCGCTATACGCTAAGCCCTACGTCCAAATTTTCAGAACCAACTTGACCACGTTTTTATTTGAACGCTCGTTATATACACTTGATTGATTACTGCTATTGGTAAATATTAACACGATACAAACCAAAAAATTTGATTTTCGCTTCACACTGGTTCATCTCACTTCCGTTTTAAGGACAAATAAATTAAAAGAATAAGAGTATACAATTTTATTAAATATGACACTTTTAATTAGTAAGTAGTAAATACATAACAAATAACTTACGAATTACATTAAATTTCTTTGGATGACGTGATATAATAAATGATATGTAACAAACTGTAACAAACAAAATAATACAACTAAGATATAAATTGTTTTTTTTTTTTTCTAAAACAATCCACTCAAAAACTTACTAGTACAATATAACAGTTATATCTAGAAAAAATCACTAACTTATTCAGGTATGTCAGTAATAGATATTTTTCTATATCAGATCCGTACCTCCGCAAAGGCAAAGAACACTTAGAATATTAAAATTAAATACAGCTCACTACTATACAAATCCTAAAGGACTATCTCTCACTCAGTTTCTCCCAAAGATATATACAAATGCGGCAGAATACAAAAATAATTTTGTACTACCATTCTGGAGTGCCAGCTCAATAGCTCGAAAAATATTCTGAACAACGTTTCTCTAGAAATACAGACGGCGACACAGGTTTCCAAAATTCAACCCCGGATTAGTACATCAATATCGACATCTGAATCCCTTCAATGTAGCGTCATCTTTAGCTAAAGGTTAAAAACAGGCAAATTTAGGCACCGTAATGCTTATACCGAACTGGTGTTAGAGCATTGAGCCAGCATGTGGCACTGCTGTTCCAACCTCTGCACGCTGGCGATGAGGTAGGAGTTTTCGACGTAGAGATCTTTGACTAGTAGATCCGTCCTTTCTAATTTGTCCAGTTGATCGTTGCTGATGCGTATTTGCTGGTCCAACTTCTCCTGGAGGTATTTCAGTTTTGTGTGGAGGTCGGCGCGTTCTCCCCTGAACTGCTGCCAATAATCTGAAAGGGAAAGCAAATCAGACACAAATTTACTTTATTTACAATTTATACAATAATGATTCAATATATAGGTTAGTAGCAAACAGACAATATTGCCCAGGATTAATAATATACAGGGTGATTCACAACTTATCCAAAAAAATTTTGGGATAGATGCGTCAAGAAGAATGGAGTCAATATTGCAAAAACTTTTTGTAAAAACCATATAGTTTCTGAGAAAAATTATTGAAGCTGTAGTATTTTAAAGCTTTACATAGCTGGGCTTCTGTAGTTTCTAGCATCATTCGTGTTGTGCACTGTACGCAATTCGTTCTCTCTCTCCACGTGGCACCAGGCAATTGCGAATACTGAAATCCAATTTTAGTAGATATTACATTACTTTTCCAAGTGTCAAAAATAGGTTACATGTTATAGCAACAGAGTTGATGGACATTGTTTTAATTTATGGCGAAGCAAGACAACATTTGTGTCATGGTGAAGCAAGGCAACATTTGTGTTAGTTTGTAGAAAGACGGGTCCAAATGTGTTTACATGTCGGTGGACAAAATTTTGAACGGTTGTTGTAAAATCAGGTATGTCAAATTATTTTATTAAGTAAAACCACAAATTAATTTCATTAATTAATAACAATCGTATCAAAAGTAGTTGAATTTGCCGATATAAAATAGGTGTTATAATATAAAATTCTATTTATTTCCTTCCTTGTGAAATTATTTCAAGTTTTTGTCCGTTTTTTATTACACTTCGCCTTGTGTAAGGTTAGGTTTTAGTGGACTGCTGTCCAGAAGTGTATTTTTAAATCATTTTCGAACTGCCCTTTTTGATTTGATTGATAAGTTCTGAATCACCCCGTATACTGGAGGTTTCCGAAATAATGCATTCCTTCAATGTGATAATAGAAGATATGAAAATAAACAAATTATATTAAGCAAACTGTACTCTAAAGTATATTATGTTCCAGAAAATTAACACAAAATTATTAAGCAAAATCTAGTCCAACCCTGCATCATGCCACTTAATCAACTGATAAACAATTACCACGAGTAATTTTTGTCCAGAATCTTATAATTTTTTTAACTGAAAAATAAAATTTAAATTAAAATAATTACAGCTATTAAAAAAAGGTGTATTATTGTGTAAATCTTTAGCAGGATTTCATGCAATAACTACTTGTAAACATTACGATAGACCTTAATATACACTGTTCCAAAAAATTAATGCAATTCTTCTGAAACATTTTAAGTTGGGTTTGGTGCTATGGGCTGGCCAACACAAGTCCAGACCTTAATTCCATTGAATATGTCTGGGATATGATTGAAAGACAATTAAGAGATCATCTTTTTGAACATGAACTATGGATGCGGAGGTGTAATCGGAAGCAGAAGTGAAAATAGCCGACATGAAATTAATTGATAGTAATCCAGTGTCGGAAGTATCCAATAAAAAAATCTGCAGTGCACAGGTTTTAAATTTGACTTTGAATAAATGATAAATGAAGGTTATATTGAAACAAAGCATTTTTTTGTGAAACTAAATAATTAGGAATACATAATTTTCGTATTTACAAAATAAATGCGAAATTATGGGAAAAATGCGAATAAATGCAAAATATGGAAATAAAAGCGAAGCGATGCGCTTCTGGTAATATCTTGAATAAATTAGTACTTTACTTGAAATCTAATGAAACGAACGAGGCCTACCAACACATTAATGTACACTATTTTGTCCCTCTTTTGCCACACAGTCAAAAATTCATTTTCTTTAAATATCCCTCAAAATGAACTTATTGATAGATATAGTCGCTTTCATCAACAACTCTTAGCCACAGCAGATAAAACAGATACTCTACGATCTTCTTCAGGTTTTATGGGCAACTAAATACATTTATCTAAATTTTTACAAAAGCGGCAATTCAAAGTTTATGGGGTCCTGTAAATAGTGTTGATGCAGGGCGATTTTTCAGCACCTACAACATTGTCATTGCGCTCAGAAGGAGCAGGCTGTTGGAAGAAAATGTACAAATGACAGCAATGTTGGCTTTCAACTAACAATAAGACTATCTGGCGTTGCCAGACGTCTCGATTTTTAGCCCAAAATTAAATTTCCCACGCAGGACAGTCTCAGTCCCGCTTTTCGGTGATTACTCGACGGCACGACGATTGGTATAGTACAGTAACATATTTTCATTAAAATATATTTTCTATAGTAATTTTGGCTATCTATCGCCATGTAAACTTAATTTGGAACTCAAATAAAAGGATAAGTAGTTAAAAACTATCGATGTTGAAAGTTTTTTTAGTAGTTTCGACAAAAGAATCCCACTTTTTTACTCAAAAGGTTTCAAAATCCCGCTTTGCTTGAAAAAAATCTGGCAATGCTGTCTGATACATAAAATAAACTTAAGTTAAATTTACAAATGTTGCTCCAATGTTTCTTATAAAGTGAGAGTTTCTTTTATTTTAAAACTTCGTTATTCTGCTGCTAACTTGAAGATTTGTTTTTGGTTTTAGCGAATAAATGTGAAATTTTGATTTTGGATTTTTGTTTTTGAGAAATTTGATTGTTTTTTCTTGCGAAAATTACGTATCCCTATAAATAATATAATTTCGATACATTAAATTCTGCAGGTTAACTCGCAATCCCACACTTGGTCTTGAAAAGCGGTAATTTGCCAGAAAAGGAAAAAATTTTTCGGTGGGAGGTACCCAAGTATATCCGATGGTGGAGATAGAGGCAACTGTCAGTGAAAACATCAAAACTAATTTTGTCCTTTGAGGCGTTTTCCCTACCGCCCGACTGTTCGGGTCACGGTGGGTCGTTATTTTGCTTTCAGAGATGATATTATTGCGGAAAAGCTTAATTTGAACATTACAAAATTGATATATTATACCATATCAGTAGAAAACAATTATTACTGGGAGTTTCCAAAAAATAATCTAATGACAGGCATGGAAGACCTGTGGCCTAAGTGCCGCAGGCCTGAGCGAAGGTCAATGCTGACTTGCAGCTTTCTAGTGACGTTATAAAGTGTAAATTTATTATTTACAATGTAAATTACTAAAATTACTTTAGTGGTGGTTAATTTTTTGAAGCAGTGTAACTTAAAAGTAAATAAACACAATCAAGAAGAAGAAGAGCATAGAGGAACTACTTACGTTGCAATGTCTGCTCGTTGCAGTAATGCTGCTGCTTGATGCACACCTGCAGATGCCTGACCCTTTGTTCCAGATAATTCTTCCTGCCGTTAAGGTTATGGAACGAGCTTAACGGCAGGAGAATCGTCTTTTCACTGTTGCCCTTCTGGAAGTTTTGGAAACTATTCCAATCGGGCTGCGGCGCAACGTTCACATTCTCAGTCTTTTTAACCTCCTTCTCCTGATTATTCTTCTTATACATGTTTTTGTCATGTTTACGGGTCCTCTTCGGCCGGCAAGGCGTCTTCTCCAGACCCGTAGAACTTGACGAGGTAGACGGGGCGTTGGGTTGAGTCTTCTTGTTATTTGTGAAGTTCCAATTCAACGGCAGTGAATTGGAGTTCGCGGATATCTCTGAACACTCGGATTTGGTAGCGGGGATGCTCTGCTGTTCCCAGGTCAGACTCTGATTGACGTAGTCCACATTGTTTGGCGGTGGAGAAGTTACAGAGGCTGGGGGTAGCATTTCTTCAGAGAACCGGCTGGTGTTTTCTATAACGTAGCTCGAGAAGTTTCGCATTTTATTGAGGATTCGTCTCTCTTCGGATTCGAAATTGACCTGAATCGCAGCCTCGGTGACTTGCTGTTGCCTCATGGCAAGCTCCGTTAGTTTGTCTTTGAGGATGGAGATTTCTTCGTCTCTTTTGAAAATCTCGTTTTCGCTGTACGCCTTGTAGTCCTCGAATTCTTGTTCTAAATCAGTGAACTGTTTCTCTAAGTTGTAAGTTTCTTCTATTGTCGGTAACCTCGTGTCAACAATGTCCTGATTTGCATACTGTTCTTCATACTCCCTCATCTTAATTATCAGGTCCGTTAATTTCTCGGTATTCACCTTTTGTTCGGCTTCGAACATTTGTCGTTCCTCGTCCACTTTGTTCTGCCAGTAGTCCTCGCACTTTTCATACTCGTTCCGTAAAAGTTCCACGCAATTTTCCAACTCACTACACTTGGCACACAATTCTTTATTTTCCTTTTCCAATTTAATCACCTTTTCCTCGAACGAGTCGACAAATTCAGAGTCAGTCTGCAAGCTAGCGTCAGTCAATGATTTCTCGCACTTAAAAGTGTCGTTCACTTCGTTCTCTCCCAATAGAGTATGTTCCAGCTTCTGGCTAACATTCCGAAGGTTGTCGCAATTTACGCAGTCCCTTTCTATCATCTTGCCCATTTCTGCTTTCACCTCGTTAATTATCTGTTCCAGCTGTCTCACTCTGTCGGCCAGATGACAAGTGTCTGACTTTGAATCCTTGTCGGGATCCTGGTAACAAAAAACATGTTCTAATATAAATGTACACAGATTTTCACATATTACAAATTTCATCGCTAATGTTTGGGAGTTGTTGGAAGATATCTTCCACTGTTCAAAAACTAAAGGAATTACCCCACAGAGGTATTTCACGTATTAAAAATTTTGTAACAAAATTAATATTGAAATGGGAAATGCGCAATCACATGCAATAATGTGTTAATTTAATTTGATTAACGTTGTTAGACGTCTATTTTTACTTGATATTTGTTGAATGAATATTATGTAAGTAATAAGGTATATCTGGACAAAACCAAAGAAAAACCATGTGATGTAGTGCCTGAATTTAAAACATTTTGAAAATTTTTAAATACAGTGTTCTGATTCTAATAGTCTAGTTAATTCAGTATGAATTCTTATTGAAGACTAATATTAATTAAATATTTTATAAATAATTTCCTCAATTTTTAAACATTTAAAATGATTTCATCAAGGTTGGAATAATCGTTGTTTTATATTCAATCACCCTTGAAAAGGTAATTCCACAAATGTTTTGTTCTAATAATATAATTTTCCAACAAACAAAAATCGTTTGTTTCGATTAATATAATTAAAATACAAAATCTTATGCTCAAATGAGGTCATATAGAGCAACAGAATATGAAGAAATTTCTATCTACAAATTAAGAAATAATCAAAAATCAACAACAAATTGTGAAAACAAAGATTATTAAAAATAGTAATTTCTTTTTTTCTAAACAAAGAAAAATTACTTACATTATTAACCAACAAATAATATACTTATTATTTACCTTTAATGTACCTAATTACAGGTTTCAATTATTTCACTTTAGAAAATAGTTTTTCTCCAGTGAGCTATTTATTGCCAAACAATTGCATGCCATATTGGATATATTCATTTGTTTGTAACAGATTACTTTGCAAAATACTATTATCTTTTTTTTGTATGTACTTGTGGTTTTATTTAAATATCTCAACAATTTTATTTATTTTAATTTTATATTTGTTTTAAATTGAATTGGATTGAGATTAGGAGTGGCATTTTAGTATTATACTGACATAACTGAGAAAGTATACAGGGTGTTTCTAAATAAGTGTGAAATATTTTAGGGGCTGGTTGCGAAGTTATTTTGTAAAAAAAAGTTTATATAAACGTACATCGAAATATGCTTTGTCTCCGAGGTACAAAATGTTTAAATTTAAATTTTTTATTTATTTTTATTAAAAAGTTTTACAGATATTAACCCAAAATTTGATGGTTGTATTTAATTTAGAAAGATTGACAGCAACCTACTAGATAGTGTATCAATAGAAATTAAAAATTCACAACTTGCAATAAAATATGTTTTATTTTTTTCCTCAAAAACGGTGCACCCTACTAAAAAAATTGGAGAGACCGCCAAGTCAGTGGCGTACCATTTTTTTAAATTACAATTTATGACATTCTCGCACGAACGCCACTGGTACAAGTAGAAATATTCGGATCACACCAAAAAATGCACATTTATCCCCCTAAAGCGTTTTCCAAATTTTGAGTTCATGTCTTTAAAATTCTTTGAAATAATTCATAAAAATATATAAAAAATTAAAATTTAAACACTGTATCTCGGGAATGAAACATATTTCGACGTACGCTTATATGAACTTTTTTTCACAAAATAACTTCGGCAACCACCCCCTAAAATATTTCGAACTTATTTACAAACACCCTGTATAGAAGTGATGGATGTATCTTATGAAATTTGAAATATGTACTTGTTAAAATTTTTTTAATCACTTAATTTGTTAATCTCAGCACCAATGACCTCTGACATTGTCCCAGATTATGTGAACAACATAATATCAATCCGCCTGATGTGATATGACAACAGGACGCTAGGTGGGCAAAAATGACCGAACATTTATTTTAGTATTCAGTTTATCATTTTATGAGAAGGTGTTTGTGCGGTGTTGTGTTTTATTAAGTTTAATTTTATAGTAGAATTTTAATTTGTTTATGTTCCGGGACAGTACGGTGTGTTTGTGTGTGACATTAGGAAAAAACAGTTGAAAACAGGTTTTCCGAAATTCTCAGACTTAATATTTCTTCAACATGAACATATTTAAATTATTTTGCAGAATTAATCAAATTTATTCAACAATATACAAACATCATTGATGTTATGCAAATTTACAGCCAAAGTGTAAAAATGTTTGTAAATTGTCACATAAATTTGATTCATTGTACAAAACAAATTCGGATATGTTCATTTTACACAAAATGTACAAAAAAGAACACTAAGATTTATAAGATAAAATACTCATAAAGAACATAATGAAAATCCAAAAGAAAAAAATCTAGGCAAAACTTCTAGCAATATCTGTTAAACATGCAGGCCAGCTAACTTTCAAAAACTAAACAGAGCAAGTGGGAAGCTTCTCCATGAAAAATAAAACAAAAAAAAATTAGATCAAACATTTATTCTTTCAGTTAAAGATACATAAAAAATACAAAGGGAAAAACATAAAAACGAACCATGGAGAAGCTTCGGAATGCCAGCACCAGAGCAGTGAATAAATAAATAAATAATCACTTACAAAAATAATACTGTTAGGTACATCACAAGTATTCATTAAATGCTAAATTCCTTAGCTTCTCCAGTTTATATAAATTATGGTAAACTTTCAATGAAAACAGCTCTTAGTGCGACCATTCCTCATACACTTTAAAAAATCAACAAGAGGTAAAACAAAGATAATAAAATATTGCCCAACACATCGATAGTTATCTAATCTAACAACAATTAATCAGTTAATTTATAAAAAAATTTAGATTGTACTCTATAAAAATGTGGAGAGAGACTGAGAAATGTGTTCAGAACACTTAAAATTGAGAGATCAAATCAACACAATAAATTTTATAAAATACACAAACTAAAATAAATAAATAATGCAGTTAACATATATACCACTTCAAATGTCCATGAATCAACTAGCCGTTACGCTTTCTAGACCTAGTACCAACAGAGATATGATTAAAAAATTTTCAAATTCCTGAAAAATATATCAGTATATTGTGAACACATTTTTCAGACAAGAAATAAAAACACAAAACCAAGCTACGGAGAAGCCTACTTCTACTCACTCCTTAACTCACCTTGGGCTCACTCGTAGGCACTGGGATGTTGTTTTGGGTGAGGATCTGCTCAAGGAAAGCTATCTTGGCCTGTAAACGGGTGATCTCTTCATTCTCGTTGGTAGATATCGAGAGGGACGAATCGTAGCACTCGACTTCTGTGTCGAAACCGCTCTCGCTGGACGTGAAGGGCACTTCGATGTTTTCACACTTCGACTTGTGGAACTTCCTGACTTTGCCCAACCTGGGGCTACCATCAGCTGAAAAAAAAAAAACATCGATTACTATATTATTCCGTAAGACATTTGTTTTAATAGTAAGTTTTTTTCTATATTTTCAATAGTTTATCGAGAAGTATATTGAGTGTTCATCTTCAGTTATAGCCTTATTTTTGGTTAGAGAAGAAAATATGTATGAGAATACCAATGAGATGAAAAAAGGTTCATCCAGAGCCGGCACTACCTGCGTGCAGTGGCAGCAAAGGTGACAAGGTCATGTCGAAAAAGTTTTTGGTGGTCAATGGTCATCTCGTGAATATGACTATGCGTGCGTGCGAAAGCACCATTCTGATTATCAAGGCACAGCCTCTAGATAGGTATTTATAAAGGAAAACAATAAGAAACAGTTTTCATATGGTTAAATGTGAGCATAGGCTATTTTTGTTCACGGTGATAACAGAATTTATTCTTAAAAATGAAGCATGTGTTTGGCAATCCACAAAATAGGATGCTTTTCGTATTATCGTAACAAATGCGCTTGATTTCGTGTCATGCACTCACACTGGCCAGAGACTTCCGCTCTGGTTATTGCACCACTAGCACAACGACGTTCGAACACTTTTGGGAGTGGTTCTGCGAACTCTCGGTGACTACTATTCGGTCGCGAGGGTCATTGATGGTTGCTCCGTCAACAGCATCAGACTGTCAACTGCTGCGGAGTGGTTTGCGAGTTTGTGGACGGTTTCGGCAGGTAAATTTGAAACAAATGAAAATTTTGATTTCTGTTCAGCATCTCCTGCTTCGAGATATGGTCGGCTCGAGTATCAATAACTACTTTTAGCAGGGTTTTCTGCACGTAGGGGTTTTGCATAGATCAGATTCAACAGTTGAGTGAAATTCGAAGGCAAATTTGTAAACAGAACAATCAGCCAAAGTAAATAATCGAAGTAAATTATCAATTAAAATGGTAAATAGGAGAAATAATTTATAAAGTTTTAAAAAATTGGGTGCGGACTCTTAATAGACATCCAAATATAGACCGAAAGAGTTCCCACCTCTCAGGAGGCTTCATCCCCTTTTGCTTCAGAAACCACCCCTTTCCGTGAACTGGTGACCATTTTCTGATTTTTCTCAAAAACTGTTATTTTGACGAGAAAAATAAATAGGACCTAAAATATTCAGTATAAAATTCTACATTCATTTGTTCCCTATACATTTTTTCCTATATCAAGTCCTAAACTCACAAATGAAGTTTGAAATAGGTTAATGCTGGTAAAGATAAGACAAATTCCTTAAAATTACGATGGCTTTTGAGAAAAATTAATATGGGTGATTAAAACTAAACAATGGATTTTGGACTACATAACAAAATAATATAACATAACAAAATAAAGCTTTAATAAATACTAGAAAGGACTTAGACGATGCATTGCATATATTTAACAATCCATCATCGATCAAACCAGACATTGCACGAGCTGGAGAGAAAATCACACTAGCTTTATACAAGGCACCTCAAACTGTCACATAATTAAATCAATTTAGATTCATTTAATTTAACAAATTTGTTGGTCAATCTATTCAAGCAGTGATATTATCAAGACTACCACCTACACGTGCTGCTTTAGAACAACATTCGTATCGTATTTTTCAACAAATTCATTCATTTGTGGCGTGGAGAAAATTTGAAGCCTAATGAATGGGGATGGAAAACAATTAGCCAAATTTTGGTGCCAATTCCTACAATTATTGAGATACCAGCTCCTACTTCCATTCTTCAATTAATATCATGCCGTTGTAAAAAGGGTTGCGGAAAACGATGCGGTCGTGCTAAGGTTGAATTGAAGTGTTCAACAATGTACGCCAATTGTCATAGTCAAGGATGTCTTAATTCAGTGGTAGACGAAGAATTAAATGAAGATAATTCAATTAATAAATAAACAGCAGTTAGTTTTTAGTGGATTAGGCCTCCAGGGGAAACCACTTACAAAAAAACGCGCCGGGAGCTCTACCACAGCGGTGGTGTGGAGACGGGCTCGAATATAAAAGTACCTAGTAATAATAAAATTTTCTGTAATCATATCTTTTTGTCCTTATAGCCAGGTTTGTGTAGAAAAATCTGCTTTGCATGCAACATTTTTCTATGCCAATGTACTTCAAGATATTTGTCACTTTACTCGTTTTGCCTAACTTTAGCGAAATATCCTAATTTTTCAGACCATATTTGTGAGTAGAGTTAACGATAGAAAAGAGTCTATAGGACATAAATGATGTAGAATCTTATGTCGAATATTTTAGGTCCTATTCATTTTCCTCGTCAAAGCAGCAGTTTTTGAGAAAAATGAAAAAAACTGACGCGAGGTCAGATTAGAGGGTAGTTTTTGAAGCAAATGGGGGATGAAGCAGGTGAGAACTCTGTTGATCTGTATTTGCATGTATGTAAGGAGTTCGCACCCAAATTTTGAAAACTTTATAAATTATTTCTCCTAAAAAATTAATTTACTTCGACTAAAAGGAAGACCTACCAACACGAGGCGAACTACCCAATATAAAGTATCTATAGTAGTTGGTGCTATGAGAGAATTGTTTGATAACCCCAACTATCTCCCTGCAGAAGGCAATACCTGTAGGTTATTAGGATTTCGACTTAAATGACGGTCTTATCCAAAATAGAGCAAAAGTAAATAAACAACAGTTTGCATACAGTTATCTCACTGCTATACTAGTAGTAACGTGTATACAGGTTTGTAGCAAACAAATGTGGTGCGTAAAAGTGCATTTTTTTAAAATGGACACCATACATGTATTTATTCCAACTGAATGTTCCCAAGTATTTTTTAGTTATTAATAATTAAAATTTCAGTATCATAAACTAGTTTTTATAAAATTTCAGAATAAAAGTATTTTATTCAGTTCCCAAAATTATTTTCAAATCATCAACATTTTTTAATTAATTTTTAATAAATATTTTTTGTAATTGTAAACAACCTGGAAGGTTTTTCAAAATTTGTAACATGAGTCAAAGACATTTCGAGACAATGTGGAATAAGAAAGGAGAATCGCTTCTTCAAATATGTAAAATAAGTTGTCAATAAGTTGTGGCGAATACGCATATATATATTACTTCATAGGCTTAGATTTTCTAGTTAAGTTTTTTAAAATCTGGTGCCCTCAAATGTGCTATTCAATATTTTTAAATTGCATCGTTTCTTTTTGCAATTTCTAAACTATACTTTTTCTTCTAGATTTTTTTTCATATTCCATATTTTCAATACAATCAAGTCTTTCTTTTATGTTGTCTTATGACAACAAGGTGCAGACCTTGAGATGAATTTTGGGACAATTCCACATATTGTTATTGTACATTCATGAGTATTCTACATTTTTAGTTCAATAACTTTTTATTATAATTACAATTTCCCTTTACAAGATTCTTGGAGTACCAAAAAGTTGTAACAAAGTCATGGATCACTGCTGTTTACAAACTAAAGACACTATTACCGGTTTTTATTTTTTAAGAGTTATATTGACTTTACCACTATTCCCGACAAAAAAAAAACACCTTGTATATTTCGGTAACTCTACAACTTTACCCGATTGTCCTTATTGGGAAACTTAGCATCAAGGTCCGCGTTATATCATGTTTATATTTCGAGTGGGTTATGTTATGTATCGCAAATATGAACACAAATACTTACATAGAAAAATATGCGCAAAATTCGACCCAATTCCGTCGTAAACATTTTGTTCCGCTCTTATTGTGAAATAATCAATATGCTATTATATGGATTGAAAAGAGGGTACCAGGTTGTATCTATGCGAAAAAGGAACTCATCTACCGAGTGTTGAGAAAATTAAATATTCATCAAGCGGGATGAGATCATCCTCTCTCGAAAGTGCGATGGAATTAATTTGCCTCACAAATGGAAGGTAATAAATCTTCTTTTTCATTTTACCATGTTATGTTTTCGTAATTAAAAAGTACAGTTTTACGGTTTTGCTAATTACCTGAACTTGTCTTATACCAGTTTATTACCAATTAGTAAAAAACAGTCTCCATCAAAATTTCAATTTTGATTAATGATATGGCCTACCATGCGACAGTTGGTAGTATTTTTTAATGAATGCAAAAAAACAACAATCATGACGAATATTCTATAATCAACACAAAAAATGTTTCATCCACAGTTAATAGGCCCCAATAATGCTCATGAAGAGATAGATATAGGGCGTTAAATTACTTCTATAAAATGGTTTTTGTATGATCTTAAACAAAAATAAAATATATTAAATTTTGCCTGATCTTGTGTGCTAAATCCATTGACTATCAGGACAGTTTTTTTGTGACAGCCATTTCTCAAGGATTTTTATATAAATTTACTAATAAATGCCAACAGAACGGAAAAAGGAATACCTACATTAAGTATTTTGCTTGAAACACAAAATGTTGGGACAAAAATAAAGATTAATAACAAAAAAAGTCTAAAAAATAAACAAATCTACTTTTCGATCAATTATTTTCATTCAAATACTTCTACATTTCGAAGTCCATACATTTCGTTTTGACTAATTTTAAATTCTACTTACATAAATAAGCTTTCGAAGAAATCGAGAAGGCTAGTAAAAACAAAAATGCACCCCAATATTTACCCACTGAACCAAATAAATACTTGACTACCGGAATCGAAAAAATGTCAGTCACTAAAAATAAACAAATTGCAGAAATCGCATGGCACGGCCAGAAATAATACACACACATATGCGAAGAGTTACAACTCTACTGTCTAAGAATTCAGCGAATCCCATTTACCATCCCGGCAATTAACGCCAAGGTGTAAATTAGCTGGCTAGAAAATCTCGATTGCCCGCAAAAGGCGGCCTGTGTGTGCGTTGAGTTTTGAATAAATTAGTGTACCACACCAAGCTATTATGTTATGTCGGGAGAACAGAGTAGCATTAGTGCGAGGTCATATGTAAGCGTTGTCGTTAAAATCAGAAGTAGCAATAGTAAAAGTAAAAAACAAGAAATACGTATTTATTCAAAATCAGAAAAATGCAGAAAAAAATCGGTGTCACTGGACTTAAATTTAAAATCTGACATAATAAAAAGTTTTATGGTCGCTGGAAAACCTAAAATTAAAAAAAGCATGCGATAATAGGTACTTGATAAAATGAATAAGGTTTCTATAGAAATAATTTTTCCAAACATGTTCCCTTTACCTAATACAGGTTGATAAAGTTTAAAGCATTTTTATTTTTTCCCAGCTAATAGATATTTACAAATAAAAGTATTGTTTTTTACGGCTGACAGGGTTTCTAAAAAGGGGCTTCAAACCAGAAATTAGTTTGACATGTACCAACCAAGTTTGCTTGTAACCTTAATGCAAGAGAAAAAATCGAATATGTTATGTAACCATGACATAAACAAATGAATTAAAAGTAAAATGTGAGAGTTTTAAGTCAACTTGAGAACGAAAATTTTGATAAAGAAAACAAGAG
Organism: Anoplophora glabripennis; assembly: GCF_000390285.2. Taxonomy (NCBI): domain Eukaryota; kingdom Metazoa; phylum Arthropoda; class Insecta; order Coleoptera; family Cerambycidae; genus Anoplophora; species Anoplophora glabripennis. The sequence goes on from NW_019416249.1 coordinate 985,409, forward strand.
TTTTGCGAAACGTACCTAAACTACGTTATATTTCAGGTTCTAAATTTGTAAAATACACCCTTTCACTGATACTTTTGTCGCAAAGGGCTATTTTTTTCTTATAATTGTGGTAAAAATACCCAATAAAAACAAAGTAAGCGAAAATGCCATAAATAAATCACTTCAGACTCTTGCAACAGTCAGTATTTAAGAAAACACCAATTTCTTCCTTATGAATATCAACCGTCAATTGTAGTACACTACAAGTAAATTAAAAATATTCCGGTCATATACAGTGTGTCTTAGAATGACGGAACAAAATTCATATATTTTTTTCAGTTTAGATTTTCAAAAAGTCGCTAAAACAGGTCAATTAGTAAGTAGAAATTGTCCCTTTTCTGCAATATTTTCTATTTTTTTTGTCGTACTGACGACTATTTCAAACAATCATAGTATATTCTGTACTTTAAAAAACGCACCTACTCTTTATTAATCTTTTTCTACTTGCTTTACACTTTTTCTCAAAAAAAAAACACATCGATAAACACAAAAAATTCACCAGAGTACCTTAGGTATAACGTGAATCGTTTTAGTTTCAATTCATTCGTTTTTAAATTATTTTGAAAAAAAGATGACACAGACAAAAGATTACAGTTTTGCGAGGAAATTAGAAATTGATTTTAAAGACAATCCAACTTAAAAAATCACATAATTTTCACTGACGAAGCAACTTTTTGCTTAAGCGGAACCGTGAACACGCAAAATACTAGGTTTTGCAGCCCAGAAAATCCGCATTGGATGAAAGAAAAACATACACAATGGCCGGAAAAAGTGAAATTTGGGCTGCAATAGTAGGATCGCATACTGGGACCTTATTTCTTTGAGGGCTATTTAACAGGCGACGTTTATTTGAATTTTTTGCGTTTTCAGCTGATTCCAGCCCTGAAATTAATTTTTCCTAACCTCAATGAGCACGATATACCTGCTGGTGGTCTGGTTCCAACAAGATAGTACCCTTCCACATTTTCGCCTCCATGTAAGAAATTACCTTAATGAAGTTTTTCCAAATCGATGGACACGCAGAAGAGGGCCACTTGAATGGCCACCACTCTCCCCTGACATAACCCCACTAGATTTTTTTTGTAGGGTTATCTAGAAAGAAAAGTTTATGTGAGCAGACGAGACTAGGATTGAAAAATCGTAACAGAGAAGAAGATCGAAACATAACACCAAATGTTATTCAAAATATAACTGATAACTTTGAACACCGAATTGGGCATTGGGCAATGGTTAATGGGGGTCACTTTGAACATTTGCTGTAATAAAATAAAAAGTAGTACTAAATTATTGTTTTCATTTAATTCCTCCATTTTTTGACAACTGTGACAAAAAAGTAGGTATAACCTTATATCGCTGAATTCGTTTTTAAAAGGGCTGTCTATTTATACTATAAAATATAGAGCGTCCTATTAAAAAAAAAAATTAGGTAATGTTATTGGTCTGTCAAACATGGCTCAAAAAAAAAAAATAGAAAATATTGCAGAAAAGTGAAAATTTTGTATTTCAGCGATTTTTTTAAATTTCAACTGGAAAAAAATATGAATTTTTGTTCCATAATTTTGGGGCACACTGTATGTATATCCAAAGATGTTGCAACATCTCGATAACTAAAACCTAAGTCTAAATTTTACGAGAGTGAAAAAAATTTAAAATTTGAGCGCTTTGTATAAAAAACATCTACCTAGTATAATACCATTACTACCCCTCACGCTTCGATTTTTTTTAACCACAATTACAAGTGTGTCAGCTTCAAATACAAGGCTATGCAAAATTTCAATTGAACATGTTAAAAGACAACGGAGTTATTAATAAAAATCTTTTTTTTAATTTTAAATTTAAATTTAAATATTTCCTAACACCCTGTATATCTCGATGGGTAAAATTTTCGCAACACGTTTTAAGCCCGTGGACGGTACTGCATATAAGTAGGTGTATGCACAATTATATGCAAAACGTACAGATTTTTTCCTCATGTTAGCAACATGCACATGAAAATGAATAGTCAGAACCTTCCGAATATAACCGACACACCTAAAAATCGTTTCCAACACCAGCCTGTACAACGAATTGCGTACCGTGCGACGAAATTTTCACAAATGCCCCGTACTTAACACATTCTGTTTTTTTAAATGTAAATATTGATCCAAAACAAAAAAAAACCACACCGTACCGGACTTTGGCTGGTATAATGTCGAACACTTAAACTTTTCCACGTAAATTCACCAAGACTCCGCGATAAAATGAGGAGAAATTCCAGATATGAATTATTTACAATTATTCTCGGAATAAATAAAAAGCATGACACGGAACCTGGCCAACATCTCACGTAGCAGGTAGGTGTTTATTTTGGAGAAACTTAGTGAAATGTTTAATGGAATAAATAAAACAAATTGCCGTTCATTATCGCAAAAACACTAGGTAATATACGAGGGTGATGCGAACTGTAATCAAACGTTAATGGTTTGTTTTTTTTACCGTAACTAATTTTATAAGTTAATTGGACAAAAGAAATTTTGAATAAACGTCCCCATTAGTCAAAAAGGGGTTAATTTAAGTATAACCACAGTACCTAACCACAAATATCTCACACTAAGCAAGTAAATAATTGTTCACCATTTATACTCTACATACCAAGAAATATTGTTAACGTTTCTATTGACCGCTATTGGCACTGCCAACTTAATAACATAATACAATGCAAGTTCCTAATGTTGAAACTTCCATTAAAGATGTCATAATTTCCCTAATTTCAATATGTTTTAACGGAATTCCATCAAAACATCATAAACAAACAAGTAATTATACTATTTACTGACTTTATGTTTAATAACATTTTACACTAGTTACAAAAATTAAAGGATAAAGGAACTTCTTAAATTTTTGGGTGATCAAAGGGCTGTAACTTGGAGAAAAATGGTCGAAGAGCAATAAAAAAAAGCAAGTTGAAACCCGAAGTTTCTAGTTTCAGAATTTGAAGTCAAAAATTCTTATCGTTGCCACATACCACATCAATCATAAGAAATTCAGTAAAAAAATATAAACATTTTTGTTTCTCTTTCAAAAGGTTCACTGGCTTCAATACATTTTTTTGGCAATCCCACCTGTCAGCTCTTTTATTTGAGCTGTTCAAGAGCTTTGACCGATTATTTGTCGCTAACTTATCGTCGTTCAAAGCAAAAATTAACTTTTTGGCTCTGATAATTAATTACTAGGGAACTAATCTTACAGAAAATCAAAGCAGGGTTTTCAAATTTTCAAAGCATCCCCTATACAGGGTGTCTCATAATTAGCTGCCAACCCTGAACAGGCCGATTCTATGATCAAAACTAAGTAAAAAAGTTCATATGAACATGGGTCCGGAAATGCTTCCTAAGGGCACAGGGACCCATTGAAGAAGGAGGAATGGAAATCATTTTTTTTCAATATTTCTCAATCGCGTTGTGATAAATGAATGAAATTTGGTATACACAGCTAAATTTTGATGAGCAATTTTTTTTTCGATGCAAGAAACTCGATTCATAAAAGGTAAAATATTGCGAAATTAAGGATTTTCGTTAAATCTGAGATAATTTAGGGATATAATTTTTTTTATCCTTTAATTTGTGTGACCAGTCGTATATAATTTCGCTTAAGGAAATAACCCTATTAGAGCATTCGTATTAGACTTGTAATTATTCTCGTTCAAAAATTAACATATCTGATTGACTAATCGGCGTGTTGTATAATTGTTAACAGATCTCGGATCATTATCTTCAAAATTGAAGACTTTCTTAAGCGCCTTACTTACTGATCCCATTACGATCAGCTGCATTCAACAAAAAGATGATCTAATATCTAGTAGAAAGTGTTCTTGCGGCGATTAGTATACTTAGTAGCGAATGGACGATGACAATAAACTCCATGTTTCATCCTGTTTTGATGGCAACAGTTTTAGAAATTCAGAACATTGAGAAAGTTTCACTTAAACCGTATTTGCTTTTAGCAAGTTAAATTACATATCTAGTAAAACGGAAAAACTAACGTGTGAGGTCTCCTACAATGATTTTTGGATATTCACATAAACAACGACTTCGCCTAAGACAAAAAATTCCTACTTATTATCCTGTCATTATTATATTGTAACTTTTTTTGATCCTAGGGTATAGTAAACGTCGAGTTAAATTTACTTAATTTACATAATTACAAGATGAAGGAAAATAATAATTATGATCTGGTTTCTGTGTCTGTAAATAGCGGTTCGACGATGAAACGAGTTTTTTTATAGATGATATCATCAAACGCGATGTTTTTTTATTTGTAACATTTTTATAATTATAATACACACACGATTTATGCAAGGAATCCGATCGTAATTACAGTAATTTAATCGGACTGATGAAAGAGATAAAAGATGATAGATCTTCTCAGTTTGTCCTTTAATAGTTTACGTTGGTTCTATTGGAATGTAGGTCCCGTTTTTTTAAAGAAAATAATTACATGAAATCGAATTGCAAGGTATGGACTAATAGTGAGTAAGAAACATTTATAAAGATGAACTCAACACTGCATTTTGAATGTACACAGATTGTTCGAACAATAGAGGCCACGAGTCTAAAAATATGTAGAAACAGCAGTGCAGGTAATGGTAATTTACCATTTATTGATTAATTCATTTGTGAAAAATAAAGACTTGCACAAATTGGCAACTACATTGGATGATATAGAATATCAAGTCAAATTATTAATTTTATATCAAATGTTTTATTTGCTAATAATATAATGTAAAATCCAATTGAAAATTTCAACATTTAAATATAACAGCACTCTCCTTTTTGCAATTTCCTGCCAAATTAAACAATAAGTATAGAGAAAAAACGAGTTCACAAAATAAATAGATATTCCGAATTTGAAGAGAATTTTTTTCCGTGTTCCTATTAAAAATTAAAAAAATACGGTGACCCACAAATTTTATATAAAGTTACCGAGCCGCACCGTCCAAAAATAAACTTTTTGTAATTGAGACTAGGAATATCAGAATTTGCTGGAAAGAATTGTGAAAATAATGTTTTTGCCACAAAAAAGGTCACACAATCAGCGACTTACCGACAGAATTTCAAAACTTAAACATTTTTTCGTTTGATTCTAAAATAATTTCCATTTAAAAACAAACTTTTTGCAATTTTAATTGCACCAAAATTTCAAGTACACGAATCCACGTATATATTTTTAAAGCATTAAAAAACTAATGATAAGGAAAATATCTCTGAGAAAAAGTGTTCTATTCAAACATGAAATAATGTACGGGTGCGGTGTTCATTAAAAAAATCTTAAGTTTCGTTCATCACGCTTCAACACTACAAAATTCGATGTAATAGAGCTCTTTAGTAGTGACGTCACATACGCCAAATAATAGGCAAACCCATAGTGTACATTGTCATGAAGAATTCCTCAATATTTTTACTAGATCGATTTTCAACATTATGTACTTTCGACATAAGTGCCAAAAAAATTTCTTCTTTGTCATGATCGCGATATTCTGGCAATACTAGAAATATTTAAGAAGTTTCAAACCACAAGTGACAAATAAAAGAATTGTAGAAATTATATATTTAAATTTATAGAACAATATTGACTTTTATAGTAATTAATAAATTAAAATTGTGTTACTGAGCATGCGCATTAAAGATAATTTCATGTAAGCGAAGTAGTCTCGCAACAGAATATTATTCAAGAAAAGTTTGGTATTGGTTAAGAGTACATCTATAATAAACCATTTGAAGAAAAATACACACTCACTCGATAAACACACTGACACAGCACAACACCAAGAAAAACAATAAAAATACTTAGTAGAACTAGAAAATGCCAAGATTAAACAAAAGAAGAGAAAATACTGATGACGGGAAATGACATATCAACAAGATCTCACCTGCGTATGAGGCTATTTTTCCCGAGCATGCGCATTAGGAAAAACACGGCTAATATTAAATTTTTGCTTTGTTTAAATTTAGGAATATCCTTTTATATAGTTTTTTTGTAAATTTTAAGCACATTAGTGTATCTATTTTACCAAACACGTGTTGGTTGTTCTTATATATTATAAATCCTTGTAAATATAAATTAATGCGGCAATTCTGAAAGTCAATTACAAAATAGGGAAGCTAACTTTATACATATATCTCAAAATAAGTGCATTTGAATATTTTTATAAAGGTTTAGAGTGGGACATTTTTGAAAACTTCTAAAAGTTTTTCCTATGCCCTTTTTTGGATAAAAAAAATTGTTTGTTTAGAAAAATACCAAAAAAAATTCAGTTACACTGTTTGGACCCTTCTAAATTAATATCTGATTTTTGCTCAACTGTGGAGGCAAAGCGATACGTCATTTTTTTTCTAATAATTTTTTTCCTAGAACAAAAATCACTTATTCTATCTAGACGTAATCTGGGGCTAGACTCATATTAGTTGCAACCACTTCAAAAAATGATTATTTAATTATACATGTTTATTTAACCAGTTGTCCAACAGCAAATTATGACATAAGTGCAATTTGCATCTAAAAACATATGTTATTATATTTAATAGACAGAAAATTATCAAGCACATAATTGCATTTTAATTGAGTCAATTACTTTTTGATCTAGGAAAAAATATACAGTGAGCGCCAAAAGTATGGATTATATTTATTTAAAAATCAGATGTTCGTTATTTGAAAAATCACTCGGACACGTCGAATTATATTTTTAGTTGCGCATTTTCTAAAGCAATTTTCATTTATACAGGGCGGCTCAAAAAAAAGTTATGAAATCCAGGCCAACTTTTTTAAATGGAAACTCCACTTTTTTGTATTATTATTCACTTCACCATGGAATTCTGATCATTTTTTATGTAATATAACCTATACATATCTTTAACCGTTTTCGAGATAATGGCGTATGAATATATAGATTATGGAAAATTTTCAAAAATTACCCTGAGATTTACCCTATTGGTTTTAAAATAAAACACAGAAAGTTGCTTCAAATCAGAAAAATCCATAAGAAATAAGTGGTTCGGTGATTTATTTTGATCATTAGGACGCAATGACTAAAAAACATAAGTGAGGTATTTAGGTATAATTTAAAACGCATAATTTTATTGTATAAAATATGATTTTGTTAAATGTCACCATTTAAATTACGAGCCAGGTTATTTTGCAAAAAGTTGGCCTTGATTTCATAACTTTTTTTTGGGCCACCCTGTATAAATATAAATTGCTTCAGAAAATGCGCAACTAAAAATATAATTCGACGGGTCCGAACGATTTTTCAAATAACGAACATCTGATTTTTAAATAAATATATTCCATACATTTGCCGCTCACGGTATAAAGGATGTTAAGCAATTCGCCTATAACAACAGTAGTGCAATAAAAGTATACTTAAAAATGATCAAATAGTAGTTTAGCATTTTGCTCTTAGACAAAATATCGAGGTTAAAAAAAATTGGAAATGAAAGATGGTGAAAATCTCCAATTTTGTTTTAAATATTAGGGAACAATTTACCAATACTTTTCCTGACCACTTTGACATGACATTTTGCAGACGGTCCTCGAGACGGTCCAAGAAATAAGACTACAGATGTTATACATATAATTCAGTTTTCCAACAGATGACGACCACTTTTAACAGCTGTTATAATTCTTTTTCATGTCGCCTTTTGTTTCTTGCGTAATTGTTCAGTAGATCTAACAAAAATTTTCCATTCATATTTTTTTTAACCTCCATATCTTGAAAACATCTATCACGCAACATGATAATGTGCAAATAACACCCTGTATAACAAGTATAATCTTATAAGATTCAAATGTATTTATATTTCATAACATGACATGGCTTGTCATGTTTTGTACAAGATTTCGTAAAATGACAGAACGTTCTGACGAAGAGGACAAGTGTATTTTTCAAAATGTGAAAATCTTCAAACTGTTGACATGGCAACCAACTACAGTAACATAAAAATTAGGCAATAAAAAGATGTATTTCCTCCCTTTAAATTTTACTGGAAAAATTGCTTTCATCTCATTTTAAGTTCTCTCAAAATAATTGATTGATTGATTGTCTCGACATACAATTTAATTTTATTCCTTATCTAAGGTATATTTGCATCAGTAGTTTTCTAACCATCCTACTGATGCATGCGATTTTACATAGATAAAAGAACTCAAGTATGAAAATAAACATGACATAATCATAGCCATACCTTCGCCAAGTACGAAATGCATAGAAAAACTGCTATTCCACAGATCACACATCACTTTCACCGCATGTATTTAAAAACTTAAACTTCCAAGAGAAGCACGGATAAACACAACACCAAACATTCAACTAACATGAACTGGTAGCTTGCTGTCATACATGGACACCTCCAAACCTTCCTGATCTTTGGCCTTGGGCCCAAAAACGAGTTATTTTTCACTGTAAGTTGATGTCACAACTTAAACAAATTTTTTTTTCAGCGTAAATTAGCATTGGTAATTAGACAAACTGGACTCCAAAGTAGGCTGTTAATATCGGCACACAACTGAACACTGTACGTACCGAAGAGATGATTCTTAGAGGTATATAACTTTTTCAATTATTCAATCAGCAGAGAAAGTAAGAGTCTGAAAGGACGCAGAGTACTGAAACACAGCACTGTGTCCATACCTAAGATTTGGGTAGACCCAATAGAGCGCGAAGAACAAAAACTTCAATAAATCCCAAGTAAAATAAAAAGTTCCATAAACGCAATCTAATAATTACAGTTAGACTCGGCAATAAAAAAGTTATTGGTTTCCAATTTTCGAGAAATAATAACGAGTCGAGGTTGATAATCGAAGAAAAAAGTGTGTGTGTACGTTTCACCTAGCCAAGTATCCGAGTACTCTCGGAAATTTTATTTAAAATGTACCAACACAAAAAGGTACCGAATCGAATCATTTATTTACAAAGTTGTCTTGTTCCTTGTCCGGTGGTACATAACCAAGAATTATTGAACAAGTTTTGTGCTTTTTGTCGGTTCCATGTACGTCATAATATACTTTTGATCTTTGGCATTCCATCTTTTAAGAACACTGACATTAAAAATAGTTCTATAAAGCTTAAGACTAAAAATAATTAGTTTTAGAGATTGCCAAGGTAGGTTGAGAATGACGGAAATATCTCGTTAAGGAAAAGCTTACAAAACCATGATTAGTAAATATTTTTTTAACGAACTGATAATGGTTCTATTTAAGTTGGTGGGATCTACAATGTTCTTTATTCCGGAACAAATTTTACTTTTTTTTTTGGATAATTAGATATTGTTCTTTTTTCCTTTTTTCAGACAAACTTCAATTATAGTTCATTCCAGAAGAAGAATTCAAGTACAAAAAATTAAAGGCTGCTGTAATAACACCAGTTCAATTACCTATTCAATTACAGTTTCCTATTTTCTTGTTCGTGTATCATTTTTCCCATTATAGTTTATAATTTACATTATATTTTTTTATTTGGTCGCTATTAAAGTTTCAATTTTACTAAATTACATGTAATGACTTAAAAAATTCAAAATTGTGTTCAACTACTCTCTGAAATACAGGTTATTGCTGCCTTGAAAATTTATGAAAATAGTTATTTGTTTAACTTGCCCAGTAAAATACAAGATCTAATGCCGTGACTGGTATTTAATAGACAAGGCGTAGCAAAAGTATGAAATCTTCTTCACTATGGTCAATATATGCAATGCTCAGAGCTACTTTGAATGTCTAAACAACATCGACATTGGAAAGTATCTAAAATTAAAGGCATTCTTGAAACGGAAATTAGATGGATATCTTACTAAAAAATCACGTAAATCAGAACAAATTAAAAAATTTCTAATAGAGGACCCTGACCCTATTTAAGTACAAAGGTAATTATAAACAAAATATTTTTATAAACGAAGAAAGGTGGCAATAATTTTTGTCATATCTGGGGCGTGTCGATGTCGCGAACAAAGAAAAGATCCTTTATTGTAAGCGAATATTTACGCATATATCGGAAATATAATACAGCAAGACCTACACAAACAGATAGTAACAGTTTTTTTTTAATTAATAATTTTTTTTTAATAGGAATTCATACATTTAGGAAAATGCCAAAACTAGTTGTTGCGTTTCTCAAATTGAAAGATGCTCACGAATATACCAGACATTGTTTCCGGAGAACTTCGGCTACACTATTAATAAATTCAAGAGTTGATATCACAACTTTAAAAACGCATGGTGAATGGAAATCTTCAACGGTAGCTGAAGGCTACATTGAGGTGTCCATAAATCGTAAATTTGTTTGCAAAAAATTTTCCCTGCTGCAAGTACATCAAGTGCTGGAAGCAATTTTTTAAATAATTCAACCACTTTGGAGGATTCAATAATTCATAAACCATCTACTAGTGAAAACACTTCAACCTACATAGATATAGTAAATGTTTCAAAACAAACAGGACAAGGGATATCTCCTAAAGCCTGATCTAATTTCACTATAAATGTTTACAATAAATAAAATAACTTTCGTCAAAGAACAAATTTTAATTTTTAATTTAGCGGCAGTTCTGTTCTGGAGTTGTGGGGAGGGTAGCAAAGCTACAGCACTTAGGCCCCATTGGGCCCCTTGTACTTTCTCCCATTAGAGAGATCAATCCACCTGAGCCGCCAGCCAGCTAATATAGGCCATTGAAGGCCAGCGTTCTCCCAGCATGGACTCTCTTGTTGACGAGACGGCAGTGCATTCACATAGTACATGCAATACTGTCTCGCCCCTACAAAGAGGTGTTTCACACTTCCCCATATTGTAAAGGTGTTTCCTTAACCAACAGTGTCCAGTTTGAATACCTGTCGCCAAGCGAAGATTTGACCTAGACATGGCCAAGTATTTTTTGGCTGTGTCTTTGCTAGGATATACTAAGAGCTCCTTAGCGAAGTGACAGCTAAAATTTAGCGGCAGTAAAAATGATTCTAATGTCTACGCAATAAATGTGACACTTTAAAACCTGACAGCTGTCACTAAAACTACGCCTGTCGATCGGCGAAAAATTTATTTTTTTTGTAAGTCCTGTTGCATTTTGACATTTAAATATTATTGGGCTAGGACAATTTTTTTGGAAGCTGAATATTTATAAAAATATATATATGTTTATCTTTTGTCTAAAATGTCTGTCTTTTTTTTTGAGAAAATGTAAGTGCCCACAGGTTTTTTAAAACTTTATTTACTTTAAAAGTGTATGTCAGAAATATCGTTAAAAATTGATGGAACTTTGTACAAAAAATTTTGAAACATTCTTTTATTAGCTATTAAAATTTAAAAAAAATGTTTTGAATTCGTTTGAATTAACTTAATAAGTATAATTATGGAATAAAAATATTTAATAAAAAAATGTATTGAAGGTCTGTAACTTTTGTATCAAAATTACTTGATCCAAATTAGATTAACACAAGGAAACTACAGTACAAGGATGGCAGTTCCCATGCTGAACACCCTGTATGAACAACATTCAAGACCTCTTCTGATTTTATCACATTTTTCATGGCAAATAATTACATCAATAAAATTGTTTTATTATTTTTAAAATTAGTGAAAGTACCTACTGTATTGTAATTGAGAATATTAAGAGCAGTAACATTAAATACTGGTAAAAACGATTTTATCTAAAAAAGTTAAATTGCACCTACATGTTTATAGCGCTTCAACGTGTATCTAACAAAATAAAATGTTTAAATATGTCAACAGAGTGTAGGGAAGTATCAGTGTGGAAAATAACCATAATTCTATAAAATTATTATCACGGTGGCTTCCTGTTTTGGTTTAAAGCCATAAAATTAAAATATTTATTTCTTTACTGATACAAGACTTCTATAAAACATCGATACTTATAACCAAAAGGGAAACCAATTTTTACACTGAAATGCATAATTATTTATTCAAGTACATATTACTCTAATAATAGAAATAAACTGGGGAGAGAGGGGTGAGACTACATACGCATTGCATACATGTGATGTAAATAATTGCTTTAATACCCAAATATTACTAAAGTATTTGATCAAATATTACTCAAAAAAATGCTCCTACGTGTTTATACAATTTTTACTCCTATGTGCTAATTTGGGACAATTAAAATCTCCTATGTAATAAAATGTCACTTTTTTTAACACAATTTTTATGCACCAGGAGCACCAAAAACAATAGGAAAATGTTGTTTTTTCTCCCTCCTGTAAAAAATTATAATTTATACATAGGAGGTTTTTCACGATCAACGACGATATATCAATTTTTAGATTTTATNTGAGAATATTAAGAGCAGTAACATTAAATACTGGTATAAACAATTTTATCTAAAAAAGTTAAATTGCACCTACATGTTTATGGCGCTTCAACGTGTATCTAACATAAAATAAAATGTTTAAATATGTCAACAGAGTGTAGGGAAGTATCAGTGTGGAAAATAACCATAATTCTATAAAATTATTATCACGGTGGCTTCCTGTTTTGGTTTAAAGCCATAAAATTAAAATATTTATTTCTTTACTGATACAAGACTTCCATAAAACATCGATACTTATAACCAAAAGGGAAACCGCTGATGAAAACTTTTACACTGAAATGCATAATTATTTATTCAAGTACATACTACTCTAATAATAGAAATAAACTGAGGAGAGAGGGGTGAGACTACATAGGCATTGCATACATGTGATATAAATAATTGCTGTAATATCCAAATATTACTAAAGTATTTAATCAAATATTACTCAAAAAAATGGTCCTACGTGTTTATACAATTTTTAAAGATTACTCATATGTGCTAATTTGGGACGATTAAAATCTCCTATGTAATAAAATGTCACTTTTTTATAGTTTCAGGTTAACGAATAGTTGTATGAACACAATTTTTATTCACCAGGAGCACCAAAAACAATGGGAAAATGTTGTTTTTTCTCCCTCCTGTCAAAAATTATATTTTATAGTTTTTTCACGATCAACGAGGATATATCAATTTTTAGATTTTATTATTTTTTAAATTTTAATTTAAAATTTATTTTTAATTTATATTTAAATTCTTCATCAACCTGACAAATTAAATATATAGGATATCCAGAAATGGTTGAAAAAAAAATTAAATATAGGAATGCAATACATACGTAGGTTTTTCAACTTTTCTCAAAAACGGTTAGTTAGAAAAATTTAACAACATAGTACTATGAAATGCCATTATATTAATGTATTTCTTGTTTTTTTATTTGTTGCAATGAGTTGATGTAGACAATACTTTCGTCCATACATTTGTTTTTTTATATTATTTTAAATTTCAAAGAAATTGAAGTAAAATATTATTTTTTAATCAATTTAGAATTTTTTTTGTCCTCTAAGATTTCAATATCAATCTTAGTTTTTGAGTAAAATAATGATACTTCTAATGTTTAGATTTTTTTGAATAGTAGGTAAAGCTTCTGATCAACATCTACAGTTTTTGTTACTATAGTCTTTCTGAAGTCAGTTAAACATGTAAAAAAACGCCTGGCAATAAAATTTAATGACTTTCATAGCCGTCCCTAAAAAGTTTTCTGCTAAAAAAAAATAATTTGTATATAATGTGTAAAAAATTTCTATTATATGTTCATTTGGCCAACAACATATTTTAATTATTTATGTCCTCAAACAATTTTATTATATTGATGGTAAATTTCGTTTTGTTCCGTTTCAAAAGGTCTCCAAAATGCCATGTTGTAATATTATTTTTCCCTTTCACAATTGTAATATCAATAATTAATAGAAGGTGCCTATAATAAATTAAAATTAGTTATACCTGGATCACACAAATTCCGCATTGCTGCACTGCACTGCTGGGCAATTTGTCAACCACTTGTCAACAGCTTATTGCCCAGTGACCCAATGCAGCTGTGTTTGTATTTCGTTTGCCCGCGCTCGCATTCTTCAACTGAGTATATACATTTCTATCACTTCCACGTTTAGTTCAACCAGACCTGTATATGGGTATGGCTAAATAAATATAGGAACAAGTTTTTCAAATATTCCAATGGCGAGTTGCTGCGTCAGCAACCAAACCTGATACATACTATCAACCTCTTGGTTCTTTAATTGATTTTGGAAAGACTATACCAAATCGTTATGTGTAAATCAAGTCTATTGTTCTTTTTTTAAGCTAATAATAATTCAATTCAATATAAAGTGTTTTAAAGTTGAAAAATGCATTAAACATGACCTGAAATGTAATTCACAAAATTTGCTGACAACTTATGCTATTATAGTAGCCCAAAAAAATAACTAAATTTACATACACCAATTCATACAAAAGACTGGCACTAGCAATAATTAGAGATGAAACCAGAATAACAACAAACTTTTCAAGTCAAAAAATGCTTGAAACATTAAAAGTTGAATTTTCAACTCACAAGGTAGATATCGAAAAATTTGAAAACAAATTTTTTTTTTCAATTTCTTTGAAATAAAAAAAAACTGAAGAAAATACACGAATGTTGTACCTTGTACCACTCCTTGTACATCAGCACCAAAAAAATTTAGAAATATGCAAATATAGCGGTGTTTTATTAGTACAAAGTCTACGATAAAGTCCAATCTTTTGAAAGTGGAAAAAGTACCCCTGAAAGGGGCAATAATTTTTATGATAAAGTGGTATAAAATTGAATAAGGACTCTGCCATTTCAATTTTTCCAATCTTTTCCGGGACACCTTGTACAAAGACCACCCGTTATTGAGAAACTGAATCCTGTCAGCCGATTAAGCATACAAATCAAATAAATTATGCAAATACAAACGCTACTCACCTATGCTGAAAAGATTGACGTCCTTGCTGGGCGAATAGTCACTCCTCCGCTTCGCACCCACACCGACACCTTCACAAATTATCGAAATGTTTTCGTCCATCGACTGATCCAGAGTGTTGAAGCTGGGCGTGGGCGTACTGGACGTTTTCGTCCGCATAATGGCCACCTGATTAGAGAGACTTTCGATTTCCGAGACCATCTCGTCGTTCTTGTCCTTCAACTGGGAGTTCTCCAGCTGCAGCTCGGTTAGTTTTACAAGGAGGATCTCACTCTCCTCTCGTTCCCTATCACTGAACTTCTGCTTTTCACTTTCCAGGACGGTTATCTGCTCGTTTAGGAGTTCTCTGTCTTTTTGGAGATCGCTTATCTTGCTCGATAATGTTTGGTTTTCTTTCTCGACGTTTATCGAGTACTTTTGAGCCACTAGCAAATCGTTTTTCAGTTTGGTCGTTTCCTGTTCCAGACTAGATATCCGGTTCTCCAAGGACTGGTTTATCGCCGATAACTGTTCTTTATCCTTAGAGTATTGTGCTGTGACGTCCCTCAATATATCGGTATGCCGTTGCTCTAACAACTTGACTTGGTTCAGAGTGTTCTGTTCCATCCGCAAATGATTGTCGTCCACTTCTTGAGCTAAAAGAGTCGCTCTATTGTTTGCTTCGAAGACATCACACTTTAATTTTTCACGTTCCGCATGCATCTGCTCCAGAACATTCTTCAAACATTTTATTTCTGCCTGGTACAGCGTTAGATTCGCTTGTAATAAAGTGATGTGGGGGCTTTGGTATTCCGATCTGGTCGCTTCATTCATACCCTTGATTTGTTTGTCCAAAACGTTCGCCAGTTCCACGATGCTAATCCGTCTCACATTGAAACCTAAATCGTGTATTAATTCTTTCGGCGAGTGTATCCCGATGCTCTCCCACATCTCTATGAGGACATCGGTATTTATAATTCCGTTGCCGTCCGGTCCTAAGGTGACAAATTGAAATGTACGGGAATCCGGAAACAAGTTATCCGACGACCGGTGCACTACAGACTCATTATTCAATGGGGTTTGGTTTAAGACGTCGTACCAAGTCTCGTCTTGTTGTAGGGTCTCCAACAACTCCTGAAAGCTGATTTTGTGGTCGTAGTTCAAAGACAGTTTATCAGACAGTTGTCGGATTACTCCATCGGCTAGTTTGTGCAATCCAATAGCATCACAAACTAAAATAAGTTCGGTTTGGTTGAGGTAGCCGTCTTCCCCCACTCCTAACTTTTTCCAAGCCTCCCTCAGCATATCTTCGGTACAGACTAGTTCAGGTTCCGAGGACAACGTATGAGACGTTACAAAAGTATTGTCTAACAAACTGTTATTAAATAACAAATCGTTTTTTCCGGGTAAAGAAGTACATCGCTTTAGCTTATAATTCGGCTTCCTCTTCTTCGAAGATACCTCGGTTTGAGAGTTAGACCTCTGCACTGACACACTGTTCGGAGATTTACTTAAACTAATGTCGTTTTGTTCGTTATAAATCGGAGTAATTTCGTCGTTTCTCGGTCGTGACCTACGGCCATACTTCTTCGACCCGTACACGAATTTCGGAGAGACCTCGCGTTCCGGTGACGTTTTTTCCTCTTCCGCAATAATTTCCTCGTTCTTCGTGTTCTTATTATTTTGCATATTACCCAACAAAGCCAAGAGCGCATCTCTGAACTCTGTAAATGTGGCGCGGGAGTGTTTGTCTTTGAGGAGACATTTTATGAGTTCGCTGCCTTGCTCTTCCAGTTGCAGGGTTTGGCAGAGCTGGGTTAGGCCTTCTCTGTCTAGGCTACCGCAGTTGTCCCTGTCGTGGCTGTCGAACACTTTCAAGAGCTGCTGCTCGTAGGGGTCTAATGCGAATTGATCCATCATTTTTGCAGCCTGGAAAAATATAAACATTGTTAAAAAACAGCAACAATAGAAACACAATGGAATTTCTTCTCTTTCTATAAATTTGAAGTAAAGTCCCGTATTCAAGTCACACCACAAATCATGTTAAAAAATAACGATAAATGGTGGAGAAATTTAAATACAATAATTTTCACCTTTTAAGAGTTAAACAATACTTTTTAATTTAAATATTGTTCCTTGTGGCCCTCTATCAAGTATTTACAAGCAATAAGCAAAATGTGCCTGCTATTTTTAAAGTTTAATAAAACTGATGAAAGTGTAAATTTAGAACAAGCCATACAATCCTTAATAGCGTTAACTTGAAGACAGGAAACAATTCAGAAATGAGGAAGTAATAAACTTGGCTCGTTTCAAATTTAGACTGGATTATTTTTATCCACTTTTCATCAAAAATGTTATGCTGTGTCTTGTACTTCATCAATACTTTTTAAAAAATTCAATAGCAACAGATGTGCTAAAAAATAGGTAATCCTTTATCAAAGAGAAAGTCTATTTTCTCCATAAATGATTTGGCTAAAACAGGTACAAGTTTCACTGGCGACTATGTGAATTTATAATTTTTAGTTATTAACATATCATCTGGTGTTCCAGTGTTGAACCCATACGACTAAAACTGAAGTTAATACTAATTTACACTGATGAGCAATTATTACAAATTGGAAGATGGAAATACTATCATTATATAACCTATTAATTAATAACTATATTTACAAATAAATAAAAGCACTCTTGAAAATATTGCTTATATAAAAAAATATATTAATTAAATTAGAATTAAAATGAAGCTTTATGTGATCAAAATTCAATTTCCAAAAATATCTAAAACATGTTTGAGAAAGATTTATATATACATATATTACCCACCCAATTTTTCATTGCACAAGTGAAAATATTACTTAGAAATGTATGGGTGTTATATACATATTATACTGGCACTTGAAATAGTTGCTATTCTCATATGAAACCTGTTTTTATAATTCAACCTTAATAAAATGTTGCTTAATTAAAAGCTACTATAGTGTATTTAAGGTGTGTTGTACATGCTTGCATATATTTGGAACATACAGGGTATGATTTAAATGATAAATGACTTGGTTTATGTAAGGCATTTTAATTACATATACGGCAGCTCTATACAAGGCGTGACCACAATAATTTTCTGAATAGTTAACAATTAATTATGTTTCTTTTGTGGTAACAAATAACAAATACAGAGATTTAGGTACTTAAATTAATATTTAATTCTTAAATTTATTTCAATCTATATTATATTGGTTTAAACATATGTATAGGTATCCAAATATTTTTTGTTCTCTAAATTAGGTACATTTCTCAGAAATTATTCTCATAATGATAACGAAACATTAAAACGCAGATGATTATTGACAAATTTATGACATACGCTTAAAACTCAAGTTATTTATTTAATGATTAATTACATATTAAATTATATGTGAAGTCAGTATTAAAAGATAATAAAATACCTAATGTTTTTTATGTTCATAGAGAACAATATTTGTAAATTTTTTTAATTTCTGGAAGCAAATTCATTTAGAGTTCTGCAAAGTATTCTTTAATCGCTTTACATATTTATGAAATAATAAAAATGAGAAACGAATATTAATCTTATCTCCTAATTAATATAAGAGAGATCTTAATTATTACGTATATATTTAGATAGGAAGAAGTTATTACCTCACATAATTAATTTGAATTTACTCACGCTTTTAATATTTTCATTTCACAACAGTGTTCAAACATATATACTACATATCTGTATATTTAGAACCTACCAGTTTTCTAATGCAACATAACAGAATCTCAGCTATGCTAAATATCTAGCACAATACTAATTCTGCTGCGTTTATAATTAACTTTATATGTAAAGGCATCATATTATACTGCAGTCGTTCACGAGTATTCGTTTTTGTGAGAAATTTAATCCTCTAAATACTATTAAAATTAATCCCCAATAGAATTATTAACTCTACCACTCTAGCATTGCAGTATATTATGCGTATTTTCTATCACAAACCGCGCCTTCCACCTTTTATAGGTTAACTAGTAATTTAAGAATTGCTTACCGAAAACAATACTGGGTTTAATGGAACATAATTAGAACAAATATAAGGAAATTAATTCACTAAAACATCGATAATATACAAAATATTATAAACATAACGGGAAAATTATTTCTTGGACAAACGTCACACAACTACTACACTAGCGCGACCGCGAATACCAATCACAACAAAATGTGGGTTATAGGGTTAACATGAAACTTGAAGAATTCCTTGGTAGATGTCAGGACACGCAGAGTAGTCATAAATAAATATATTTAACTAATTAAAAACAATTCCATTTGATCAACTTTATCAATCATATTTATGTCACTAATCAAGTAATTGCAGGTACAAATATTGATATTAAAGTTTCACTGAAATCTTTCTTTTAATACAAATACCTAGTTGATAGCGCTGTCATCTATCAAAATAACACGAAATTAATAAATTCGTCTCATTCTAACCTAACAGCTCGTGACCATTCTGTCTGAATCAAAAACGTAATTGTTGATTTTATGATTTAATTAAAATGTCAACGGAAATTGATGATTCACAGGATCAGGACAAGGTGAGTAATATTTAGTAAATTCCATAATAAATTTGTAACAGAGATACCTTATTTTTGTACTCCAAGAACTTTAATAGCGTAGATAATCCGCAACCTGTGTATATTATGATTGTTATGTTGGTTGCATATTACATACATAAATACATAAAATGCCGTTAATAACTAGCGACATCTTTTGGTGTTTTAGTCACTTATAATATTTGGGCGGGACATCTCAAAAATTCCATGTTTCCGAAACAGTTTACTTTGTGGAATAGGTGGAGGATTATTCTTCGGCTTGGCCCGATTTATGATTACTAGTCAGCCACTTAAATCGACTAACTTTGCAGTGTACTCCTTCTCTTTCATCACTATGGCTTATTGGATACAGTGCAGATACACATATTCAAAGAGGAAATTTGAAATGATGAGAATGCAGTCGATGTTACAAAGACGTGCTATTCTCGAAGGTACTACAGAAGAACAGATCCTCGATGATAGATTAGGGTCTAAACCTGTAGAGGTTTGATAGATATATATTATACTTATTAAATATATGTAATATATAGTTAAGAGTTGTTTACTTTATTTTCTTTCATTATTTCGACATATTACATGATATATATAATATTGTAAACAACCTAGAGATTAGTTTTATTTTACATCGGTCCAGTTCTTGCTGAACCTTCTAATGAGCAAGACCGATAAAATAAATTTCAAGTGATAATGGTAAAATCATCAGATTTTAAAAGTGATATGAACTCAGTCTTGGTGTTTTTTGTCAATGGAAAAAAGGTGAGTTTATAAATAATATACATGAGTGTATTTTTTCAACATCCAAGAAGCTTTTTAAATATAGAATATTTCTTGCATTTGAGTATTTAGTTAAGAAATTTACAAGAGATTATAAACAAATGTTTTGATCGGATAACTTTTTAAATAATATAATTCAGAGATAAGATAAAAATGTACTTAAAAATCATTTCATTTACGCGTCATTTATTTTGTTGTATATAGGTACAATTTATGATTACGTATTATTAACTCCAAATTAATTTGTTGTTAATTTCGTCATTGTAATTCAATGGGGGTCTATAGTTCACGACCTCTTATCAATATTTTTTTCATATTTTAGATTATCTGCATCCAAAATTTTTAAGTTTCATTGTCCCCTTTGCCCGATATTGCAAAATAAAGCTTGATATATTGTAAATGGTCTTGCAAAATTGTTACAAAATTTTCTTGTTAATGCAATAAGGTTGTTATTCCGATATGTGAAGAGGGCATAGTAATTTGTATTATTATTATCTACATAGTATAAGTACTATTAAATGAGGCATTGTTTCAATAATGACCAAACTGTATGGTTTATATTTGTGAAGGCTGTTATTAATCATACTTTTCAGATAGAGGACGACAATGTAGATCCTGAATGCACTCTATTGCAATATCTTAGAAACAAATGTATCCTTTTTCAAAGTTTATTAAAAATTTATATTAATTATACATATTTTTGAAACCCAAGCTTAAGTATTCGAATTTCCAAAATAACTGTAGTAGGTAACGAATAAACCAGAAAAATACACATAAAAGTTTAACAAAATATAATAAAATTTAAAAATATTTAATATAATAAAAAATAGGACACACAATCGTAATACAAAATGGTGTTTATTATATTCCCAGATTAACGTTTTCTAAGAAAACCTTGAGTATATTTTAATGGCGAATAGCGATATTAATGAAATTTAGCTTTACATACTAGATGGTCCAAATATCATGTTTTTTTACATCACCTTTTGTTAAAAAATTTTCAGCTTATTAAAAAAAACTTGATTGTTTATTTTATGAACATAGTAAAATTCCAACGGCTGCGGCAGAAAACCGAAATAAATATTTATCAATAGGTACACTTTTTGTCGACATGTGACAAGAATACCATTGTTACAAGAAAACCTAGTACACCTGCATTTTCTCAAAATTTCCGCCAACAAAAGATAGAACAAAACTTGCCAACGTCATTTTTACCTGCAGATCTCCGGTATGGCTATCATTTTCCGCGCTTCCTATTTCAAATAAAATTATTCGTGTTCCTGATCACCAAAAATTATACTCATGGACAAAAAGTTTGTAGAATTTGTTCTGAAATTCACAAATCAAACCAACAGCTTCATTTATTGTTTAAGAGCTACAGAAAAATAATATCAGTGATCAAAAGTACAAAAACAAGCAATTTTGGACCATCAAAGCAAAAGTATGAAACCAGTATTTTTATTTTAATTTTGGGGTGCCGAATACGAATCACACACAGTCAAAACAACCCCTGTATGCAAGTAAAAAAATAATTTATAATTTCAAAAATAATTATTTATGATTCAGTTTGTAAAATATATTTTTTGTTGAGCAACTAAAATCACGATAGACAATATAAGCTATTCAATTGTTATTAACATTTTTGTACATATACTTCCATCCTATTGTTCGTTCAAGTGTACATTAGCAAATGTAGTGGACCAACGAACGAACCAACCAGTTATTCTACTTTACAAAATTGCTTTTTTTGGTAAATGAGAAAGTTATCTCATATAAATAGTTGTAGGTAATACTAATCCGCGAATTTTTCCTTAAACTGTCAATAGTAAGGTTATGTGGTACCAAATTGGGATGTGGAGAAGGAGGATGTGGGGCTTGCACTGTCATGGTCTCGAAATTTGACAGAAACCAGGTTAAAGTAATGTATCCTTTGAGAATTTAGCTCTAATGGACTCTAGCTATATTTAATTTTTTTAACCATATTTTTAAATGTTAAAAAGTTTAAATACCAATTTCCTGAACATATTCAGTCATCTACCGGTCAACGCGTGCCTAGCCCCGATATGCTCAATGCACGGTCTAGCAGTAACAACAGTAGAAGGAATAGGTTCCACGAAAACCAGGTTACATCCAGTCCAGGAACGAATCGCAAAAGCTCACGGGTCCCAATGTGGCTTCTGCACACCAGGAATTGTTATGTCTATGTATACCCTGTTGAGAAGCTCTCCAAAACCCACCATGAAGGAAATGGAGGTAGCTTTCCAAGGCAACCTGTGTCGATGTACGGGCTATAGGCCAATCATCGAGGGATTTAGGACATTCACGGAAGAATGGGAACGAATACAATCTGGAAATCAGTTGTCCAACGGAGATTGTGGTATGGGGGACAAATGCTGTAAATTCCAAAACGGCGAGATTAAGAAAAACGGAACTGATGATAGTGAAGAGGAAGAAAAATTGTTTAAAACTAGCGAATTTACTCCTTATCACCCTTCTCAAGAGCCTATTTTTCCACCAGAGCTAAGGCTAATAGAGAAGTACGACACACAAAGCTTGGTGTTCAAAAGTAAGGATATGACTTGGTACCGCCCCACAAGGCTAAAGGAACTGCTGGATCTGAAAAAGAAATACCCAGATGCTAAGTTAGTCGTGGGCAACACAGAAGTAGGCGTAGAGATGAAGTTCAAACACATGACTTACCCCGTCATAATTCAGCCGGTTCAAATACCAGAACTCGTTAGTATTACCCAGACGCATTCCGGTGTTAAGATAGGCGCATCCGCTACATTAGCAGACGTAGAGAGATATCTCAAGGTTCAAATTAAAAATGAGCCCGAACATAAAACCAGGATATTCCAAGCGACAGTGGAAATGTTAAATTGGTTTGCTGGACTTCAAATACGTAGTGTGGGGGCTTTAGGAAGCAACATTATGACGGGAAGTCCTATATCTGACATGATTCCCCTTCTAATGGCTGCCAAAGCCGAGTTAGAAGTACAAAGCAAAGACCGCGGCATAAGGAGGATAACCTTAGATGGTAATTTCTTCGTGGGCTATCGGAAGAGTGTGGTAGAACCAAATGAAGTTTTGCTCTATATTAACATACCATTCTCGAAACCAGACCAATATTTCCAGGCGTACAAACAAGCTCGAAGGCGAGAGGATGATATAGCAATAGTTAACACTGCTGTTAATGTAACATTTCAACCAAAATCTCATATCATTGCCGATATTAGTCTCGCGTTCGGAGGAATGTCTTTTAAAACAGTGACAGCTCCAAAAACTGAAGAGAAACTGAGAGGTTTGCCTTGGAATAAAGAAACTTTAGAAATTGCGTATGCTTGCCTATTAGGGGATTTACCACTTCATCCAGGAGCACCTGGAGGTATGATCCAATACAGAAGATCTTTGACGCTCAGCCTGTTTTTCAAAGCATTCCTTGCTATATCCCAAAGACTCGAAGAATACGTGACTGATGTGAAACTGGATCAGAGAGATTTAAGCGGCATCGACGGATTTCATTGTAAAGAGCTGAAAAGCTCCCAATACTTCACGGTAGTGCCAAGTACCCAAAAAAAGACTGATGGTTTGCAAAGGCCCATGGTGCACAGATCTGCCTATAAACAGGCTACTGGAGAGGCAGTTTACTGCGACGACATTCCTCGACAAGAAGGCGAACTCTATTGCGCGTTCGTGCTGAGTACAAAACCTCATGCAAATATATTAAAAATTGACGAATCGGCAGCTTTGGCTATGGAAGGAGTCCACGGATTTGTTTATTCCAAGGATGTACCCCATAATATGTGGGGTACCGTAGTGCACGATGAAAAAGTTTTTTACTCAGACAAGGTTACCTCCCAGGGTCAAATCGTTGCTTTAATAGTGGCCGACAATCAAAGTATCGCACAAAAAGCGGCAAGGAAGGTTAAAATTCAGTACCAAGAGTTGGAACCTGTCGTGATTACTATAGAGGATGCTCTCGAACATAAATCTTTCTTTGGGGACCATCACAAGGTATTACAAAGAGGCGATATCGAAAAAGTGTTACAGGAGGCACCACACGTCGTTGAAGGGGAATGCAGAATTGGAGGGCAAGAGCACTTTTACTTGGAAACACAGGCTTGCCTGGTCGTACCGAAGAAAGAGGATGACGAAATGGAAATTTTTTCATCTACCCAACACCCAACTGAAATATCTGTAGGTTCTTATATACAGGGTGTCTCATAATTAGCTGCCAACCCTGAACAGGCCGATTCTATGATCAAAACTAAGTAAAAAAGTTCATATGAATATGGGTCCGGAAATGCTTCCTAAGGGCACAGGGACCCATTGAAGAGGGAGGAATGGAAATCATTTTTTTGCAATATCTCTCAATCGCGTTGTGATAAATGAATGAAATTTGGTATACACAGCTAAATTTTGATGAGCAATTTGATGGACTAATCCATTTATTTCCACAAGGTCCATTGGG
>NW_019416249.1:1010943-1104908 GCF_000390285.2 Anoplophora glabripennis
CCTTACCTTAAAAACACTATTTTTGAACTGCCTATTCCTGATTTAAACCATCTGCAGGCTCGACTTATAGACAAGATTCGTGAAATTAACAATACCCCGAGCATCTTAGAAAATGTCTTTAATTCTTTGAGGAACAGGTGTGAAAAGTGCTTGGAACAAGGAGGGGGACACTTTCAGCAGCTGCTTTAATTTATTGTTATAACAAGGAGGGGGACACTTTCCGCAGCTCCTTTAATTGTTTGTTATTGTTATCACGATTATTCTTTAAAATAAAGTTATATAGTCATTAACGTTATTGAAACTGACAGCTGCTCGTTGAGAAATGAGGTTAAGTTGGTCGCTATAAGCTACTCCCTACGTCCAATGTGCCAGAGCCAACTTCGACTACGTTTTTATTTGAACGCTCGTTATAATGTTGTTGTTAAGTTTGTAACCAACACTTTCTAGAAACTAGTTGCCCAGGTTCTTGGGATACAACAAAACAAAGTCATCAGCAAAGTAAAAAGAATAGGCGGAGGTTTTGGGGGCAAAGAATCTAAAGCTGCCATGTTAGCCATACCGGTTGCAGTAGCTGCCAAAAAATTCAACCGCCCCATGAGGTGTATGTTAGACAGAGATGAAGATATAGTTATGACCGGGCTACGACACCCTCTTTTGATGAAGTACAAGGTAGCATTTGATGAAAAAGGCAAAATTTTAGGCTGCGACGTAGAACTATACTCCAATTGTGGATATTCTCTTGATTTGTCTATAGGTGTAAGTTATTGCATTAGCATTGCAATAATAAACTTTATACAATATATTCTACGCGCTTTTTGTAGGTAATGGACAGAGTTATGACACACGTCGAAAATGCATACTACATACCGGTGATAAGAGCGACGGGATTTCTCTGTAAAACCAATCTTCCGTCTAACACTGCATTTAGAGGGTTTGGGGGACCCCAAGGCATGTTATTAACGGAGTGTATGGCCCAACACATTGCAGATTTCTTGGAAAAAGACCCTGCGGAAATTAGTGAACTGAATTTGTACAAAGAAGGGGATAGCACACACTACAACCAAATATTAACTAATTGTACGATTGACAAATGCTGGAAAGAGTGTATTACATCTTCGGATTACTATAACAGAAGGAATGAAATAGAAAAATTTAACAGGTAAGACGTTAAAGTTAAACGATATGGTTTTAACACAATGATGACACAGTGATTCTTATATGATTAGTTCAACGAATACAATGAGTCGAAGGATGTCAACAATTGTTATTATTAATAAAAACGAAACATATTAATTTATCTATGCTATGATTTTTTGAAAAGTGGAATAGATATAATTTATTATTTATTACTTAATTATATTGAGAAATAGTTACCGAAAACGATGCTGCGTGATCGTATTTTTATAAAAATTACACAGGGCAACAAAATCTGATGAAAGGTCACACCCAAAAACCAGACCTCACTTGCCTAAAGGTTTTTAGTGCGCAGAATCCAAATCCGGCGTCAGAATTGCTCCTATACGTCACGTTTTCGAGATATCCTAACCTAAAAGTGCAAAAAACAGGTTTTTTTGGTATATCTGAGCTTATATGTATGTATGTATGTATGTATGTATGTATGTATGTATGTATGTATGTCGGAGGGGTCTTCCACCACGGCACTTAGGCCTTATTAGGCCCCTTGTACACCCTCCTTCATTACTGAAGTACTTTTCTTCAAACCATCTTATTTACTACACGGATGGCTTGGTGGCAAAGTCTCGTACAATTTATGTATGATAGCGTGATCTTGAGTTACAGAGATTTCTTGCTCTGCTCTCATTACCATTTATCGGGGACCAGACGCGTGCGGCAAATGTTGGGCGACCCAGGTCTCTGGTAGGCTGCCATAGCCACGTCCCTGAGCCTGCCTTAGGTCACCCATCCAAATTCCGGCCCACGTCCGTGATGCTTGACTCGGCAGATCGAAATCCGCCGGCCAAGGCACCCGGCTAGGCGATCCCCCTGAGCTTATATCAAAGAGATACATTTTTTCAATTTTAGTACCACTGTTATAAAAACGCTAAAGTACCTAAATTCATTCAATGATATCTCCGCGAATAAAAAAGATTTTTCAAATCTGAAAAAAAGCGTTTTGAAGGGTAAGAGTGGTAGTTTTAGAGGGCATGATTTGTTTTTAGAAAAAAAAATTCGCTCTGTGATATAAGCTCTAATATAGCAAAAAAACGTGTTTTTCTGCACTTTTAGGTTAGGAATGTTGGGATATCTCGGAAACGTGACGTATAGGAGCAATTCTGACACCAGATTCGGATTTTACGCACCAAAAACCTTCGGGCAAGTGATGTCTGGCTTTTGGGTGTGAAAATTGTTGCCCTGTGTTATTATTGCCTCGAGAATAAATTTATTTGCGCATTATTGTACTTGTTTTTTCTTAATTTTTAAAATTATCGTATGTTGTAGGTATCTATTTTTTAAAATAAAAAATGTAAAATTGTGCGAATATTTCACAAGTTATAAGAAATAGACACTACTTAATAAAGTCAAAAGAAAATTCAATTTTACATCAAACCTACGAGGTTTGATAAAAAATTAAGGAAAATTTTGAAATTGCGCGTGGTATACCTTATATCGAGTTGACTCTTTCTTTTTGTGTATTAGTAACACTGTCAGTGTCGTACTTTTCAATTTTTAAGCAGCTAACATGCTTAGTTTGTGTTTAGCGAGCAAATGAGTAAGACTTACTCGCGATTTTTTACTAATGTTTTGAACATAAAACGAGTGGTAACAAAATTTGTTGAAGAAAATTAAGTTAGATAGGTATCTAATCGAAAATAATTTGGTGCGATTTTTATTGGAAACACTTTTTTGTATTACTTGTATTGCCAGTGCTATGAAGTATTCTTACATCCTGTATATTATTGTACCTTATGCCTTATACCTTTCTAAAAAAGAATCCTCGATAATAATTCTCTAATTCTTCTGAATTGTAAAAAGATTGGAACATTTCACGAGATCCATCTGAGAAAAAAATAGTTAAAACCGTTCAGTTAAAATAAGTAATAGGAAGTTAGCTAGTCCTTTAAGTGGAATACACTCTTCTTGAAAAAGTGATCATCTGGCCACAATGAAGTTGTTCTTCTCTGATGGAGTATGTCCTTTTACTTTTAAATGTCAAATTTGATGGAGAAAAAAAATTTGTTACCTGGACTTTTATAAGAGGAAATTGTAAAAGGGCTTATAATAAACCTAAAAAAAATAAATGCGTGAGCAGGGGCGGCGGAGGGTTGATTTGGGATCAACCCATTGGGATTTCTGGCGAAAGTTGACGTTAAACAAAAAAGTATCCAATACTAAAGTTGTAGATCATGCAAAAATCTACAACTTTTGTAGAGGTTACTTTTTAACAAACTCAAAATTTCCGAGAAAAATGCGAAAAACAATTTTAACGAAACTTGTTGAAAGTATACACCTTTCTGTCTTAAATATCCACAAATTTTTTTAGATAAAAAATTAAGACGTTTCTGAGATATTCATTTTTTTCGGCCTGAAACATTTTTTTTTTTTCAAAGAAAAATTCTACTTAGAAAAATCATCGTACAGAATTCTGCCGGTAATCATTTTTTTCGTTTTGACATACTTTTTGGTGAAATAAAAAAGTCTGTAATCACAGTTCAAAAATATGCTCAAAAATCCAAAAAAATAAAAAATTACTTGCAACAATTAATTTTTCAGTTATTGTTGATAATTTGTTTAAATTAAAAAACATTCAAAAACTGATTACACCATTCAGTTCTACAGAAAAAAATTAAAAAAACTGTGTCTCATTGTTTGACCCAAAACTTTATTTTTGTATAGTATTGCTTATAAACATCTAAGTCGACTTACAAATGCACAAATAATAAATTGTGTCCGGATGATTTGAGATTTCAGCAATACAAAGTAGTATCTGCAGTCTACTGTTGACGCGAAATCCGAAACCCGAAATTTTGCAAAATCGTTTTATTTTTTTCTGACTTTATTTGAAAACGAATTTTAAATAAATTGCATATTTTCATTTCCACTTTTTTCGCTCTATCCAATGGCGTCAACATTTTTGCAATCCGACGTTTCGTCTTCGAGGGGCCATCATCAGATTAATTTTTCTAAATATGTCGCTGCTATTTCTATGACAAAATCTAGTCATTTTTAATTCTGAATTAGATAGTATTACTATTGTAATCGCTTAAAAAGGTTTTTAGGCTCCGAACGCTTTCAAAATACCTGTATCTATTAGAGGAGAGAGAGAAGAGACTGAAGGTCAATACAGCAAAAAATATCCAACATTTTTTTTAATAATAATTTAAAAAGTTGTACCACTTGTACCTAATAAATAATAACGAATTTATGAAATATTTTATTATTTCTAATTAGTATTGCTAATAGTGGTAAAAAAAATTGTTGGATATTTTTACCTTTATACTGTTATGACTTCATCCAATAGATATTTTGAAAGCGTTCAAAGCCGTTCTCAGAAAAAATTTTAAATGATAGCTAAAGCTAAAAACTTTTTAAGTTAAGTTTAAGATTATAATAGTAATATCCTCTAATTGAGAAGTAAAAATGACTAGATTTTGTCATAAAAATAGCAGCAACGTATTTAAAAAAATTAACCCGATGATGGCCCCTCGAAGACGAAACGTCGGATTGCAAAAATGTTGACACCATTGAATAGAGCGAAAAAAGTGGCATTGTAAATATGTAATTTATTTTAAAATTCGTTTTCAAATAAAGCCAGAAGAAAATTAAACAATTTTGCAAAATTTCGGGTTTTTCCGGATATCTCCGGAGCTAGCAATACTGTACATAAATAAAGTTTTGGGTCAAATAATGAGACAGTTTTTTTGTATTTTTTCTGTACAATTGAATGGTGTAATAAGTTTTTGATTTTTCTTTAATTTAAACAAATTATGAACAATTACTGAAAAATGTATTGCTGCAGGTCATTTTTATTTTTTTTTGCATTTATGAGCATATCTGAACTGTGATTACAGATTTTTTATTTCACTAAAAAGTATATGTTAAAACGAAAAAAATGATCACTGGCAGAACTCTGTATGATGTTTTTTCTAAGTAGAATTTTTCTTTGAAGAAAAAGTGTTTCAGACCGGAAAAATGAATATCTCGGAAACTTTTTAATTATGTTATCTAAAAAAATTTGTAATTAGTTAAGACACAAAGGTATACTTTTACCAAGTTTCGTTAAAATTAAATTATTTTTGCGGAAATGAAAAATAAAAAACGAAAAATCAGAAAAAGCCTGTTTTTCGCATTTTTCTCGGAAATTTTAAGGTTATGTTAAAAAGTGACTTCTACAAAAGTTGTAGATTTTTGCATGATCTACAACTTTTGTAATGTATACTTTTTTGTTTAACGTCAACTTTCGCTAGAAGTCCCAATGATACAATTTTTCATAACTTTTCAACCCCCCAAATCAACCCTCCGCCGCCCCTGCTCTCGCATTTATTTTTTTTTCTTTTATTATAAGCCCCTTTACCATTTCCACTTATAAAAGTCCAGGTAACTATTTTCTTTTTTTCCCTCTAAATGAGTTATTTCGATCGATCTAATGTGGAAAATGCAATTTGAAAAAAAAAACGGCTTGTAGGTATATTTTAAAAACAAAATTGTACCGTATTTCCCATATACTTAATACATATTCTTATTAACAGAAATGTATGGATTTTTGAAGTAAACAAAGCATTTGGTTATTTTTCTTTAATTATTTATTTATTTCTCAGGGAAAACCGTTATAAAAAACGGGGTCTTAGCGTCATACCCACAAAATACGGCATCGCTTTTGGCATTTCGTTTCTAAACCAAGCTGGGGCTCTTGTCCTGGTGTACACCGATGGGTCTGTGTTATTATCCCACGGTGGTATTGAGATGGGTCAGGGAATTTACACGAAGATGATCCAAGTGGCAAGCAGAGTACTGGAAATTCCAGTGGAAAAAATTCATACCAGCGAAACTGCTACAGATAAAGTGCCAAATACTTCGCCAACCGCCGCTAGTTCTGGGTCAGATCTGAACGGAATGGCAGTCATGGTGAGTCTGTTATCATTATTCGAAATTTAAGTCAAATTATATAGATACTGTTGAATTTTAGGAAGCCTGCAAGGTGATTAAGGAAAGACTGAGACCTTACAAAGAAGCAGATCCGAAAGGAACATGGGAGAGTTGGGTGAACAAAGCATATTTCGATAGGGTAAGCTTGTCGGCCACGGGATTCTACAAGACTGACGTCGATTTTGATTGGAATACTAAACAAGGCACACTTTTCAACTATTTCACCTACGGGGTTGCTTGTACTGAGGTAGAAATTGATACTCTTACTGGAGACCACCAGGTGTTGAAAACTGACATTGTTATGGATTTAGGTATGTCCCTGGTGCGGCAGTCAGCTGTACCTTTGATATCGAAGCGTTGATGGCGGTTTTGACATGCTGAAATTTATTCAAATTTCGTTCAAAAGTAACACAAAAATTAAACGAATAATAAACTGACTAGTTACCAACAGACGAAATGCTCTACAAAAATTGTTCAAAGTTTTTTCCGTGTGCTTCCAAACGACGATCAAAATTAGTCCGCATACGTGCACATACGCAAAACGACAAGGCTCAATTAAATTGTACTGACATTCTCTGTACATTAACACCATGTCTGCTAGTTGTTGATCAGAAAACATTTTATACGCCGGCTAAGTAATACTGCAACACACAACGCACGTGCACAAAATGCACAGGGTCGGCTTACATTTAATTTTCTTAATTAATTTTCTCGAAACAGAAGCATTTAGACCATCAGTTGCTTAAAAAAGTTGCCCATTTTCGTGCCCTCTATCACCTTTTTCAAGAAACGCACTTATTTCAGAAACACTGTAACAAAGGAAGTGACATTAAATGAAAGAGAAACTGATTCCAATTAGTATATCACAAACTTACTTTGTGTATTATTTCCTATTCAAACATATTTTAAGCATGCAAATTTACTGTTGTTTTCTGCGAGGATTTTTGCTTTCATACTTCGTTTTACACTTCGAGCATATACTCCTAGAGGCAGCCATCAGTGCTGAGAATGCGCGACTGGTGTGCGAGGGAGAAATGAGCATAAAAGGACATACTATCTCTTTCGCTCCGCGAGCTGGATTGGTCGGTGCGTGCTCCCCTCCATGCCAATGACCGTCCTGCACCTAAGCCCCGACCAATCAGCTCGCGGAGCGAGAGAGATAGCATGTCCTTTTATTCTCCTTTCTCTCCCGCACACCAGTCGCACTTTCTCAGCACTGAAGGCTGCCTCTAGGAGTATATGCTCGAAGAGAGAAAAATATCAATCAAAGTTTTAAGTGAGAACTTCGTTTAAACCAGGAAACCCTATATAACGTATATTTCTAACTCGAATTCATAAAAAAATATACTGGGGTAACTTGTAGTGGGGGTAAGTATTTTAGGGGTAATAAATGAATACCTACACTGACTAATTTGATATACTTGAATAAGGTTATAAAATAATTTTTAATAAAAAGTGTTTTATATGATTTTTAAAGCATTGTGTTTAGTCTGTGAATCTCTTCTGTCAATGAGCTCTCACAGTGATTTAAGTGAACTATAAAGCAAACAATTGCACTCAACCAAGACGTGATCATAAATGGAGACAGAGACGCATTGTGCAACAGTTAAAACCGGTACTATAAAAAATGTTATAAAACTCTAAACAAAATACATAGTGTTTTTACTTTTTATTATTGAGCTGAATCTTTATTCCAATCTACGTCTGAGTGACTGGCGTATCCATAGACCTTATGAACTACTGGACTCGCCCAACGGTCATTTTGCTCATATAAACGGCAATCGCACATACGTGTGCGAGAGAGACAGAGCTAGTGCGGGCTTATGCTTTGTTCACAGAACTTCGACTGTAGCGCGATATATTTAATTCAACCAATCGGCAATCGACTCGATTCTTGACACACTTTTTTTGGTGGGCCGTATTCCCGTTTGAAGTTAAAATGATTTAACTACATTTATGTGTAGTGACTATGCATTGAAAGTATGGTGAAGTTAAAAATTTTGAAAAATTATTGATTGCACACATCGGCGCGATTGACCTCTCTTTCTAGGGCCAGTCTATAGTTTACTAGTGATTTTTGTTAATTATTTGCTTAGTTTTGAAGAATTTTCTATATCATGTTGCCACTTTTCTTTCATGTTGTTCATCATAAAACTCCATTTATCTTGAAAACGGTGCGTGTTAGAGCTTTTCATTATAAATACCTTTTTTGTGTAGAAAACATTGGCAGTTTAAAATGTGCTTTCAAAATTCCAATTTTCCCTGAGCCGTAAAAATTAAAGGCAAAAGAACCACACGCAATCCTAAAATCTCCGCCTCTGATATATGAATAAAAAATCAATTAGCGCTCAAAAGTAGCTAATATTAATGGTAATTCAAAACTGAAAAAAATTATTTCGTGCTTTTCAGATTTAAGTGTCTCACGATGTTACCCAAAATTTTGGGGGTTATAATGATTTTTGTTGTTTATCACTAGAGTGATTTTTTGAAAATTGCTATAAAAAAATATTCAGCATATAATAATTTTTTACGGGAACTATCTACTTTCTAAAGAAGATTTCTTAGATTTGCTGCGTATGAAGAGAAATATCTGTATTCAGAATTGCAGTAACTTATACACTCCAAAGCGCCTTCTACAGAACATGAATGCTATTATATATACGACCACTACTGTAAATACTTAAAAACACACCGTCTGCGATCAATGTAAGATTCCTATTACGTACGGTAAAAAAATCGCACAGTTTTCCTAGCAACCGCTTAGCAACGGTCAATACAATACTGTTTGTATTGACCGTCGCTAGGTGGTTGCTAGGAAAGCTGTACGATTTTTTTACCAAGCTGTGCGATTTTTTTACCGTACGACGTAATAGAAATCTTGCATTGATCGCAGACGGTGTGTTTTTAAGTATTTAAAGTAGTGGTCGTAGGTAAAGTATAGTACGTAATACGTGGTGTAATGCAATTACGCACTCATAGAATTACGCACTCGCCGCTACGCGGCGTCGTGCGTAACTTTTCCATTGGTGCGTAAAATGATTTTTACCTACGACAACTACTGTAAATACTTAAAAACACACCGTCTGCGATCAATCTAAGATTCCTATTACGTACGGTAAAAAAATCACACAGTTTTCCTAGCAACCGCCTAGCAACGGTCAATACAATACTGTTTATATTGACCGTTGCTAGGCGGTTGCTAGGAAAACTGTACGATTTTTTTACCAAGGTGTGCGATTTTTTTACCGTACGACGTAATAGGAAACTTGCATTGATCGCAGACGGTGTGTTTTTAAGTATTTAAAGTAGTGGTCGTAGGTAAAGTATAGTACGTAATACGTGGTGTAATGCAATTACGCACTCATAGAATTACGCACTTGCCGCTACGCGGCGTCGTGCGTAACTTTTCCATTGGTGCGTAAAATGATTTTTACGTAATATACTATTGTGACATATGAATATTTCGATATTTGACATTTTAATAAAGACTTTTTCAGGTGAGAGTCTAAATCCTGCTATCGACATAGGCCAGATAGAGGGCGCCTTCATGCAAGGTTATGGTCTGTTCGTGCTGGAGGAAATGGTGTATTCTCCAGAAGGAACAGTTTTCACCAGAGGTCCTGGCACTTACAAACTACCCGGATTTGCGGACATACCTGTAGAATTTAATGTTTCCCTTTTAAAAGGAGTATCCAATCCTAGAGCTGTGTATTCATCTAAGGTGGGGTAAAAATAAATAAAATATTGTCTATTTTAGAAATATTTCGTCAGTCAAATAAAAAGTGAAAATAACGAAAGAAACACCTTTCAGGCTGTTGGGGAACCGCCTTTGTTTCTAGCAAGTTCCGTTCTGTATGCTATTAAGGACGCTATTAAAGCAACGCGTGAAGAAAATGGGATTAAAAAGGAATACTTTAGATTCGACGCTCCCGCAACTTCGGCTAATATCAGGATGGCATGTCAAGATTCGATAACGTCGAAGGTAAAATCATATTTTTAAACGATATGTTGTTTTATTTAAAATGAGTGGTGTCGTTTTTGAATAGTTACTCTTCTATTTACTTTTTACAACAGATGAAGTTGAATATATTTATAACTATAACATACACGCACAATTTCTACACGTATTACATTTAAGTTTACATCTCCATCGTTTATTTTTTATTTGCAATATGGTCCATATTAGAATATTTATTCTTAATTTTTGTTTTAGATAAAAGAGCCAGAACGTGGAACCTTTAAACCCTGGAACGTTGTAGTTTAGTTGTAGAGAATTGGTATTAAAGAAATCCATACTTTACAAGTTTATTCCCATACTATCCACTAACATTTCGCTAATATTTTACAATGTTCATCGAAGTCTTTTAAGTCGATGTCCTTGGTTTTATTTTGCTGAATCAGATAGGTAACTGCAGCTGAAATAGGTACAAAAAATGTCAAATATATATGTAAGTACATACAATAAAGTATTTTTAATACAAATTTTTATTTCTTTCTAACCTTTCAAGTGACCTTCTGTTCTGAAAACTCCTCTGCCAATGTACGTAGCTATCAGGTCAGTTTTTGAAAGTAGACCGATGCGATATTTGCTGACAAATGTTCGAATCAGTTTTAGATCATCCGTGGTTAGAGACCTTCTACGTTTTCTCGCCTCTTTTACCGACATCCGATAAATACTGACAAACGCTTCCTTCACTTGTTCTTTTATTTCTTCTTCGAAATCAACCTCTTCTTTTTTCTAAAATATACAGGATATTAATACGTGCACATACCTTAACGGACGAATTACCCGTAAAATTGCAAAATCTCCATCTTCTATCCTCTCAAGAAGCCTCAAAAGCCCGCATATCTTGATTTCATCGTTGATATCTTTATTGGTCTTGACCGCCTGTACAAACATGGAAAAATACTTTCTGGCGTCACCTGCCAAAATTTGTAACTTTCCCTGGTGTTTGTTATTAAAATTACATGTTGTCAGAGAATCTACACATGCCCTAGGTTTATCCATACAGTTTTTAGGACCAAACATATTCCCAATGCAATTCTTTATTCTGCCTTTAATAAGCTTCTTCAGTTTGAAGTTCTTCGGCTTCGATAATTCTTCTGATTTAACAGATTCTAGCAAAACGTTAAGGAAGAAATCGTCATCTTGGAACAGTTTATTTGTTACGTCTATCTCTTTTTCGTAGACTTTGAGGAGATTGTCAAAAAATCTCTTAGCCATAAACTTACTAGTTACTGATGGGGAATTAGAATATCTAGATCCAAAACTCGAAGAAGTGTCTGATTTGCCATCAACATCCATTTGAGTTGAAGATTTTAAGTCAGATTTGCTAACATGACAATTTTCTTTGACGTTTATGTGATCTGAATATACGGCATCTGACTCAATCCGTTTAACACTTTCTTTCTGTTTACCTTTGAAACAGAAGTTATTATTACTGCTACTTTGTTCTTCAACAACTGTTAAGCTACAGGAATTTAAGTTGGTAATACTTAGAACCACAGGGCACTGCACAATATCTTTTGTTAACTGAGAAGTATCGTCAATAGTAAAACTAGTTCGAGACCTTT
Organism: Anoplophora glabripennis; assembly: GCF_000390285.2. NCBI lineage: Eukaryota > Metazoa > Arthropoda > Insecta > Coleoptera > Cerambycidae > Anoplophora > Anoplophora glabripennis. The sequence continues at coordinate 1,022,623 of NW_019416249.1, forward strand.
GCAAAGTAGTGATTTCTAAAGAAGGTTCACGTTCTTTATAAAAAAACAGTGTTTCCTCCTGAACATTATCTTCATTGAAAGTGTCAGCACTTTTCACTTCCTTTAATAAGATGTCTTCTTTGATGATGTTTTCAATTTCCAATAAATTTTCTTGATTTTCCGAATTATTACTTAATTCATCCGCCTCAGTAATGTCAGGCAAATCTGAATTAGAATGTTTCTTGCAGAGACTACAATTACTATTAAAGTCGCTAAGAAGGGCAGAACTTTTCCTGCAGAAGAGTAAAACGTCGAGAGGTATTTCCTGAAATGTTTCCTCAGATTCATCTTTATTCTTTGTTTGATTTCGAACTTTCTCAGCATATTCTATGCATTTTTGATTCATTACGCTGTACTCCTGCAAATTAGGACCAGATCTCGAGTCATTTAATGAGCTTGTAGACTGCAAACTAGTCTCCAATTTTTTTATAGGCTTGAACAAGTTGGCGATACTGGTTTTTTTAAAAAAGCTGGAAACAGACGTACACTTCTTCGAGTTGCTACTAGAATATCCGCTCTCTTCTGACTCTGTCACACTATTTGATGTATGATACTCCTTTTTAAGAAATTGGCGAAATGTTTCCCTTTGAATCCGATGTGGATTATTAAGAGCATAGCCAAGGATAGTTTTCATAGGCTTTTTAAAATGTAATAAGACGGCATCCTTATTTATCTCAATAGGTCCATCTTCATATAAATAATCAAACGACGATGTGGACCCGGCTAGTACCGGACAACTCAAATGACTAAAAATTAAGTTAGTCGGACGTTTAGATTCTTTCTCTTCACTAGCGACATTTCCTTCAGAGCACGAATTTTTTTTATACGGATTGTTCAGTGTAGAAGTGGTTTCATTTGAATGTTTAGGGAAAATAACATACGATTTTTCATTGACAGGTGGTGATCTTGGAATAATTTGTCTATCTTTATCAATATGGGTAGGATCTAGGGAAGGTTCTTGGGGTGATTTAAACTTTGTATCGCAATAAGATACTATCGAATTATATAACTGGTCAATTAGATCCTTGAAATTCTGGTGTGTGTTTTCAGAATCAATTTTACTCATCTTACAAATCTGTTCCTCGTTGATAACTCCATTTTTCAAGAAAGAAGAATTTAGTTCTTTATCTGACAAGTTTCTTTCATGCGAACTTTTCTTCACGAATATTTCTTCAATTTTTTTCTCTGGGAACGACTTTCGTCTAAATTTGTTTAACTGGTCTACATCTGAGATGACCGGGGCGAAGATATCTCTGCCTGAAAACTTACAAGCATCTTCTTTGTTCTTGGGAAAGATTTTTCTAGATTTTTTTGTGGAAATTTTAGAGGCTTTAGTCCTCAGTTTCGCTTTGTTAGTTTTAGTGTTGTAAGTTGGCAATCTGCTAATACATTTTTGATTAACAATAGGTGTCGGACTGGTTTTAGTATCAAAACCTTCGTCCAAATTCGGATTCTCTAACGTTAGATATCTTACTTCAAAGATTCGCGGTCCCATTTGGTTTTTTGTTCCACATTTTTTCTTCATTTTCTTCCTTATGCTCTCGTCATACATCTTCCTGCGTTGGTAGGTATTCATTTTAGGATCGAAACTTTTTGTAAGGAACAATCTACTGGCATGGGGTTGATCGCTTATAAGAGATTTTGCCGTGTATCTATCGAGTGATCTGGAATTGGAGTTCGAACTGAAATTAATTTTTTGGGCGTTGCTGTACCTGTCAACGCAAACTAAACTGCCGATTCTACTTTCCATGTCTACATCGTTTAAACTCATAGATGATTTGGAGAACAGACTTTCTTGATTTTTTTTTAAGGTTGTTACGGCATGTCTATCAAAGATTTTTTCTTGGACTGAATTATCTTTTGTATCATTTCTGGTCCACTCAGCAGGTGTGTTGCATGTTCCAGATATTTCTGTACATATTGAACCATCTATAGTAACAACATTTGTACTCATTGTTAAGGCTCGTTTAGTGGGTTTCTCTCTAAATTCATCCAGTGAAGGTTTAGAAGGTGGTGTACATCTTTCATCGGCAGTCGCTGGTCTTCTTTCTAAAAGCTTTATAGGCTCAAATTTCTCTTGGTTTTCAAATGAAACGGTCTTCTCTTCCAGTCCTTTGCATTGCCCCGACATTGGTGCAAAACATCTTTCTGGTTCCGGTAATTTGCGACTTGGAAATTGCTCGTTTTCTAAATTGATGATGGGTCTTGCGGACTTGCACACTGATCCCATTTTTGGTTCACCGAAAGAATCAGTAATCTGACAACGCTTCACGTTGTTCGCAGTTGCTATTTTTTTAGAGTACCTATACTGCTTCGTCGCATCACAAATTGTGACTAGTGTAGGCGTGTCTAGGTAACTTGGAGTTTGTGATTTTTTATTTTCCAACATAATAACTGCTTTGTCTGCTACTTCCTCAGTGATGCTAACTTCCGTTGCAGCATCAACTAAATTTTTCTCACCTAGTTCTTCTCTGTTACCCGTTACATCGTCTGCGCAATCCTGATCCATTGAATTATGAGCTTTAATTGACTCGTCTTTAATGATCTGTGATGCAGTTGTTCCTGTATACCCTTTAATCAAACTTGGTATTCTGCTCATCGTATTACATGTACCTATTTTCTTTGAACAATATGATTTTTCTTCTACATCTTGAACTTTGGGACAGTCAGTGGGTAGCTTCGAATCTGTTTCTTGTGAGTCTGTTGCTTTCTCCGAATAATTTGTCTTTTCTTCTGCGTTTTTAATTTTAGGGTTATCGTAAGCCATTATTTTCTTCGAGGAATATGCTGCCTCTTCTACGTCTTGGATTTGAATGTTTTCGTTTGAGTCTACTTCGTGTATATCCTTTATCTTCTTGGTACAATATGTTTTTTCTGCTACGTCATGATTTTTAGATGTTTCAATTGGCTCTTTTGAATCTGGTTCACGTGAATTCTTTTCTTGTCTATCGGGTATATTTATAGACTTATTTGTTTGATTTGATTCCTCTGTGAATGATATTTCACGCATTACATTTTTTGGAATTTCTCTTATAATCTCCCTAATTCCTTCCTTAATTATTATATCAATGCTTTTCCTTTCTGGACTTGATTTTCTAAAGAATATATCTGGTAAAAGTTGTCTTAATTGTTCTCTAAAGTGGCTTGGACCGTTAGGTTTACGTTTGCCTTTAAATTTGTGTTCTGTAAGGGAATCATACGATATATTAATGTCAGACTTTGAAGTATAGTTGTTCATTTCTCTGTATTTTTTTTTAATTCGATGATGGCTCTCCATTTTCTTGATCTTTTTATTATATCCACGTTTTTCTTCATACTTGAGTTTTTTATTTTCACGTGATCTTTCACTAACTTTTTTTGGAGAACTTTTAGGTATAATACTGTTATCCTTTAAGGGATTGCAGTTTTTATGTTTATTTGGATTGCCCTGGGTAGATTTTCTAATCGGCTCCAGATTGCAACCAGAGCTGCTGCTCTTTAATGTCTTAAAGAATGTACAGTTCAGATCTTTCTTTAAAGGAGATGGATTTTCATTAGCGCGTATGACAATGGAAATATTTGAAGGCTCTTCTACTATATTGTTTAATGTAATAGGTTTAGGACTATCACCTCGTTTACGAATTTTTTTTGATACATCACCGCAATTTCTGTGGGACTTTTCGTTTTTCATTATAAAAAGAATTTTTGCTAGATCCGATTCAGATTCATTTTTCGTATTCATCGATATTTCTTCCTTGTCTTCACAGATTTCTAGGTTGCAGTCAGAGGGATCTGAAACAACTCTGTAGCTGTCACTTACTATGCTCTTCTTTCCTTCTGAAGATTTATCACTTTCATGGTGACACTTGTTGTCTGCTATGGAGTACTTGTAATAGAGTTTGAACCGTTTCGACTTTTTCTTCTGCTCGATCATATCTTCTGTAGGGTTGATGACATTCAAGGACGTGGTGGTTTGGGTTTCATTGAAAATCGTCGATTCTCTTATTTGCGAAGGAATGCCTACTATGGAGACGGTCTTACATTCCAAATTCATGAGCTGTCTCATACGTTTTTTCAATTTCTTGTTACTAACCTTTACCAGGTCTGTTTCTTCGAAAACATCCTCACCTGGAATCGCAATTCTTCTAGTAGAACTCCTACCTCTCTTATGACGGCGTTCATTTCCATTAAATTCTGAATGAGGTTCATATTTAGTCACATCGATCAACTTTTCTTTAATTAAAGTTGAGTTCGAATGTTTCTCTGTCATACGTTTCCTCAGTTTCTTAGAATAAGCTTCATGTTGATGAGTTTTTTCTATCTCTTTAATATTTAAATTGTCTTCATTAGGAGCTGTGTTCGTTTTACCTAAACTTCTATCTCTTTTCTGATTATATTCAGGATTAGTTTGAGTGTCATTTGACCTCCGTTTCACTTCAACGTGTTTTTTCTTTAAGAGAGATGTGCTGGATTGTATTGAAAACGTTGAAGGATGTTCTAACATTTTTATTAAACAGTCTGGGCTAATTTTGTGTGAACTATATTCGGGATATGGACTTTTATGACGTTGATGCCGAACATCTTTATCACTTCTTCGTTTATCCATTGGGGAAGACGATCGTTTTTGTTGTTGGGGACTGCGGCTCCTTCTATAATTTCTAGAATCTTCAGATGGATATCTTTCCCTTTTCAAGGAGACATTAGGTACTTCAGTATATTTTTTCGTACTTTCTCTGACGGCTTTCTTTTCTTCATCGGAACGTTTTGCTTTCTTCTCTTCATCAAGACTCTTCTCCTGTTTTCCTTCTTCGAAACTTTTACATCTCTCGCTTCCTCTTTTCTTTCTTTTTGAATGACTTCGATCACGAAATTCCTCTTTTTTCTCTTTAATACTTTTTGTTTTAAAGACATCATTTTCGTTTTCCACATAATTACTTTTGCTATCATTCGAGTTACTGTTATTGCCCAATATGGAATCTAATTTCTTGTCTATCAGACTTTGAATCTTAAAAAAGTAACTTTTTATGTCATCATCAATTTTCGCTTTGTACTGATTAGAATTCGGATTGGTTTTTTCTTGTTTTTTCTTAGTATTTTCTAGTTTAACTTGTTCTTCCTTTGAATCACCTCTTTTTTCACGTTGAGATACTTTTGTTGTACTGTCACCCTTACGACGTTTTTTCTTCTTTGGTCGGGCAGTTTCATTTTGAGAAGTTTTATCGAAGGCAAAGTATTTCCCGTATGGTCCGAGGGTAACATTGCTCTTTGGATCTTGATGGCTTCTTAGATCAATTGTCAGTTTGGACTTTCGAGGAGAAAATTTCACAGGAATCGTTGCATCCTTCAAGTGTTTGGTTTTGCCTCTCCGACTTGTTAAAGCTGATTCTAATTGTGAAAAAGCAGAGTTGTCTCTTGAAGGAGATCGTTTTCTTGAAGATTTTTCCTTTGATGTTTCTGGAAAAAGACATTCTACGTTGTACTTCTTTTTTTCTTGTAAAAATGGACTTTGAAGTTCAACTTCACAATACATCACTGATTGCTGGTTATCCTTTATGTTTTTTTCTTTACTAGAACCTCTTTTGTTATTTTTCTTATGTTTATGTTTCTTGAGCTTATGCAATTTTTCTTTAATGGCCGTAGGAGATTGTTGATCCTGTAAAATGTTGAGATGGGAATTTGTAGAAACATCTCTGCTCGTTTTATCGTGAAATGTTTTTTCTCTTCGTATGAGCTTTTCCTTATTTGACAGAAGGGCCTTGGAGCTATCTAGTGAAAGGGGTCTGGTATGTAAAAGTTTTTTGCTGTCAACCTTATTAATTCCTTCCAAGTATTTTTCAATTTTGTTCAAGCGTTCTTTATCGCGTTTCTCCTTTTTCTCATTATGCTTCACTAGCTCTTTGGCTGACATTAAATCTTGGATATTCATATTCTTTTCGTGCATAATTTTGCAATGACGATCATGTGACTTAGACTCCTCCCTTTTATGCTTGTGTTTATCTTTATTCGACTTGAATTTTGCGGCATCCTCATGGTCCCCAAACTCCAATTTTTTGCTTAGCTCTTTCCTAGAATTATGAGGAGCCTTGATGACCTCCAAAGTGCTATCATCGGCGTCCCTATTTTTTAGGTGGCCTCGTCTAGAAGCAGCATTGTGGCGATGTTCTTTGTGGTTGAGTTTGGTATGCTTTTTATGCATTTCATTACTGTGCCACCATTTCACTCACGACTTACATACCTTTTTGCCTAAGGCGGCAATAAATTCAGACGAAAATTTCACTTACGCCTCTATTTACTTGACATATAACTACTGACATTCAAGTCAGTGACAAGTAGGAAATGAATCTCTAAACATTCGGTACGAGTTAGTCAACACAGAATAGTAAAAATAGTAAATACTCAACATGTCACAGGTTAGTAATATGGAGGAAGAGGTTAACTTAAATGACGAATCATTTTTCGTCCTCATAGACGATAGTATATTTATTATTTTCTATTCTTGACAAGTTAAATTTACTGATCAAAATATCTTAGAAGTAACGCAATAATATGAAGATATGTAACTGCAATAAAAAATACGTATGAACGTTCAATGGTGTCAATAGGTTATCTGCTTAATTGTCAGTTTTTCAATATGTATATTAAATCAACGCTTTAATAATAACTCATAATTTTAAAATTTGTGCCACTTAATAAATATTTCAAGTAGATTTTTAATTACTTATATATGTACTAGCATTGTCATTGTCAACATTTTCAAATATTATCAGCTGCAGGCGCCATAAAAATCAATTCTGATGTTATCACCAAATTCACGGATGTATTCGTCAATGAAAGCAGATTTTCTGATACCAAAGTCGTCGTACACAAATATTCAGACCTTTCGTTTTTGAATTAGTACTTTTTAATTGTGTTTGTATATTATATCAGAAAGAAGAATGCCAGTGAGTAAAACAACCATTCCATAAATTGATGACCTCCAAAGTACTATCATCGGCGTCCCTATTTTTTAGGTGGCCTCGTCTAGAAGCAGTATTGTGGTTGGGTTTGGTGTACTTCTTATGCATTTCATTACTGTGCCACCATTTCACTTACGACTTACATATTTAAATAAATGCACAAGCGACTTCGCAACTGTGTATCAAATAATATTTTTCGAAAACTGTTTTTAAAATTGTTAAAATCGGTTGAATAACTTCCAAAGAACTTCTAAAATTTTGAAATCGAAACACGTAGTCTTTAAAGAAATTCATTTATATAAAAATGTATTAGTTTATCTAATTATGATGATATAAAGAGAATAAAATAATAAATATGAAAGTACAATATACAGGGTGTCCCAAAAGTGACGCCCGTCCTCATGGGTTTTGATTAAGGGGACAAAAACAAATCGAGAAACAAGAGTGGACAATTTTCCGATTGTTTTTCTTTGCGAGTTATTTAAAAAATTAATCAAAAAACTAGAAATAAACATTTGGGCTGGGTTATTAAATATTCATGTAGTTCAAAACTATATTTGCTGCAACTGTATGTTTTTAAATGAAAACTTACCATTGCCATTGCTGCATGACGTTCCGTTAGCAGTTAGACTAAATTATTGGTTTCAACATGATGGAGCTCCATCACATTATGGTTTACGAATATAAAATTATCTGAAAACTTCCGAGACAAATGGATTGGAAGTGGTGGACCATGGCCTCCTGGATCACCAGATCTGAATCCTTAGATTTTTCTTTTGGGGTTATTTAAAAGAAAAGATTGATAGTCCGTATATATGCTGCTGTCGCGTTAAGAGTTCATGCTTCAATGTTGAATCGTGATAATCTTTGTCTTGAAGTAGAAGGCAACTCATTTCAACACCTTTTGCAAAAACAATTTCTATTATTTAAGCACATTATGGTTTTAGTTTATGTTTTATTATTAACAAGTTTTTCTCTATCCTTTTCAGGTTAAAATAATTCTTTACGCCCAGGTACAACTGACAATCGAAAACTATACTTATCTACTATTGGTTATAAATTATATGTCTTGGTCTATAAGCACATACCTCAGTTTTGAGAAAAAAAAATGGATTTTCACTTTTTTAGTTTTTTTAATACTTTTTTGAATAACTCGACAACGGAAAGCAATCGGAAAATTTTCCACACTTGATTTTCAATTCGTTTTTGTCTCCTTAATCAAATCCTAGAAGGACAGGCGTCATTTTTGGGACACCCTGTATAGATAAAGTTACCATTACAATTCCTGGTAGCAAGACACATGCTTAGAGGACATTTGTAATTTCAGATGTATTTCATATTACATTATATCAAAAATACTCCGTTTTGAGTCATAGGCTTGCTACAAATTGTAGATTTTTCGCCAGATATACTACTAATAGAAAATGTGACAATGAACAGATCAGTAATCTAATAAACCTAGAATTTTAAAAATCTATTTTTATTAAATACAAAATTAAAATTACAATTTGAACAATTGTTAAAATTTATTGGAGCAATAGAATTCGGGTTTAAAACAACGTTCTCTTCTGATGACGCTAAGTTGCTACATATTTTGTAATAACACTCTGAGCTGCGATATCACTTTCCGTCACCGTAGAATTTCCCCAAGAATTTTCATGTAACATCTTTTTTAAAATTGATTTTTATTTTGCACAGTCTTCAATATATTCCTCAGTTACACAAGACGAACATCATCCACGTGCTTTCAAGGCCTAAAATATATTATACTCCTAGGTTTGCCAGAATAGTTGCACAATTCCTTCGGAATGCGTGTTATGTATAAGTTGACGAATCCGGCAATTTTAAACGTTGTGCAACTTTACTGGATCAATTTCCTATGGTGCTTCTACTCACTAACTGATTCGTGTCCTTCCCATCTCGCATTGCAAAGAATAAATGAGCTGACTTTGCCTGTTTTGTCGTGGTGCTAGATATTTTTTGTAAAATTCCATATAATTAACTCTTTCGTTTCCTTGATTTTTTTATCGTTCGCGATATCGTGATATACGCGTTTTGGTGTCGGTAATATTTGCTATTATAAACGCACTTTTATCTTCAATGTGATTTATTTTCAAAATACAGCGAGTATTAATACAGGGAGTTTAGTAAATTTCAAGACAATTGTTTTCCAGTTTTTAAATAAATAAAATTTAATGTATGGATTTTGTAGTACGAAGATAGTGTTGTGCTTTAGCTCGAATTTTAGTAATTATGAATCTCTTAAAACAAGTTAACTTTTAATCAAATTATGAATTTGAAAAATGTGTAATTAAAGTACCCAAAAATTCATGTCGCCCAAATAATCATAATTATTAAAAATAATTTAGGTACTTACCAAGTAAGCAAAATTCAGTAATTTTTAAACGCACAAGCACAAAACAAACTACAACATATGATCAAAATGTCACTGGAAAACACCTCAAGAAGAGGAAAGAGTGGTACCCAAAAAACACTCAGACATGGTCCAATTCCAAATACCAACTGAATTGCGTATTGCTAGACAGCTTAGTACCTGGTTTAACCGCCGCGCCGTTGTCACATTGCTCGATATGAATTTTATCGAATTTTAAATTTATTACAACGCTAATTATTTTTTAGAATTAAGCATAAAGTAGTTCAAAAAAGTGATAAACATTGTATTTTATGGGATTCTATGCACGCAGTTATGTCAATATTCCTTAATTAATCGAACTTTTGTACATCAAGTTGGAGATTTTGATAAATTTTTTTCTCGGAAATGGTTGAGTTTAGGACCCATGTCATATAAGGTTTTTTTGTTTATTTTAATGTAGTCTATCGTCGGTCAAAAATAAGGCAGTCAAACAACTTCTAACACCCTGTATAGTTCTTCCCTTCTACACGCCCCTGCTATTCCAAATATCATTCTTACTTTTATATTTACGTAGATTTTATTAGAAAAATTATTTAAAAACTTGGACATGAGTGTGTTCTGTGGTAAAGATTCTTCATGTCCAATACTTTTCCTCTTAAGAAAAACAATTAACGTAGCATATTTTGAAATATCAACAGTTTTATGCAAAAATTTTGTAGCTTTGAGCATAGAGTATTTAGCTCACCTTGAAACAAAATAGGCTATACAGGGTGTCCCGAAATTCATGCAACAAAATTTGGTCATAGAAGATAAATTTAGGGGACCCGTATTTTTTATTTTTGCCAAGTGGCCCCCTCTTTCGGAGTTACAGCCCCCTGAAGTCCGCCCCTAAGAAGTCTTTTTTATATCTCAAAACCATGTTCTACGAGAATCACTAAATTTGGTACATAGCCAAAAAAATTTAGTACCTTATTTGGTAGCTTATTTAGATTTCTTAAAAATTATTATCAGTCCACTAGAAAGCCATTAAATTTAGAAAATTTTTGTCTCTATACTTTTTTCGTAAAACAGTTTTCGAGAAAAATTTCTAGCTAATAATTTAAAAAAAATTAAATTAAGACAAGGGGGTCCACGAAAAAATGTCTTAAGGGGGTTTCTCGCCAAAAAGGGTAGCACTATGAGATTCAACATGTCATAAAACTCCTGTGACCAAATTTTGTTGCATGAATTCCGGGACACCCTGTATATAATTACCTTTTCTGTAATATTATCAAAATTTTTCTTGTTACGTTAAGATTTTTTCATATATCTTTTTGGACTTCTCGGGAATTATGGCTAACTCAGCATCCTACTTGCTAAACATTTTCCGAGTCTGAATCGTCACTTTTTTGGATCACAACTTGCAGGAAGCTTAAGTTTTGGCAAAAATACATAGACCTTATAAACTACCTACTAGTTTACTAGGTCTATGCAAAAATATTATGTCGGAGAAACTAATGACAGCAGATGTAACTTGACAATAAATATTCGGTCTCATAGTAACCAAAGCGAAAACTTTGTCATGAACGACTTGTTTGTTTTATATATTTTTAAAATATAATATATTTGTCAACATTTTATGACAGTTTTCGGGAAAAATATTTTAAAATGTATAAGTAAAAAGAATGAATCGGAAATACAACCCAGGTATGATGAATTTTCCATGTCAACTAAAATTATTGTTAAATCCACTTAAATGCTTTATTATTCTGAGATTGTCCTTTATACAGGGTGTTTCTAAATAAGTGTGAAATATTTTATGGTATGGTTGCCGAAGTTATTTTGTGGAAAAAGTTCATATAATAGTCCAGTCATTATAGACATGAAACAGCCTGTTTCGGGAAAAAAATACTATTAGAAGTTTTTCTGCGAAATATTGTTCGGAAATGTGTTATAAATAAAATATCAAAAAATCAACTCGAGACCAGTTGGGAAACTTTATTTAAACAATGGTCAAAGTTATGGAAAAGTGGTTTTTTAACTCGCGTAAAAAAACTATTATTCATAGCGAAAACAAGTTTATACAAAAAAGGTAGGTATTAAATAAACCTTTAAAATGAGACAAGTCCGATTAAATTCGGATAATTTGTTTATGCGCAAGAGCTCAAAAATGGTCGAAAATGACCGTTTTTTTTTCAATTGCTAATAATTAATGCAATTTTCATCATAGACACTTGTAATTTAGGATTCTTGAGGCTTTTTACACCCTTAATAAGTGATACAAATTTCAGCCCGAAAGCTTCATTGGTTTGGCGTTGGCGGAATTTGTTATCTAAGAAGATGCTATTTTCAATTCATTTTTCCCAAGCTCACAGGCGTTGTAGAGTTTCGATCATTAGTTGTTTTTGTACCTAAATAGTTGTATTGACATATGCATTTACTGAGAATTTAGTTTTTCAAATTTAATTTGTTTAAAATTGACTGAAAAAATGTTAATATTTATTAAATTGTTAAGATAGGTAATTATTATAAAATAAAATAGTAACCTCTTTACTTTAGTTTTCTTCGAATTTAAAAAAAAATCGTTGTTGTAAGTTGATTAGAAGCTGAGATAATTTTTTTTATTTATTTAATCGCAGTGACCTTAATTATTAATATTAAGAGCCGAAATTTGGAGAGAGTATACATTAAGAGCTATATTTTCATGTCCTACATTAACATTAAGGTGAATTCAACTATTTAATTTCGAAAAAGAAGATAGCGGCGATGCGTTCTATTACTTGGTCTAGCGAACGAGTGGGGAAGGCGAGGCTTAGCATGCGCGCTTAACGATGTAATAAATATTAACATTTTTTCAGTCATTTTTAAACAAATTAAATTTGAAAAATTAAATTATCAGTAAATGCATATGTCAATACAACTATTTAGGTACAAAAACAACTAATGATCGAAACCCTACAACGCCTGTGAGCTTGGGAAAAATGAATTGAAAATAGCATCTTCTTAGATAACAAATTCCGCCAACGCCAAGCTAATGAAGTTTTTGGGCTGAAATTTTTACCACTTATTAAGGGTGCAAAAAGCTTCAAAAATCCTGAATTACAAGTGTCTGCGATGAAAATTGCATTAATTATTAGCAATTGAAAAAAGCGGACAATTTCGACCATTTTTGAGCTCTTGCGCATAAACAAATTATCGGAATTTAATCGGACTTGTCTTATTTTACAGATTTACTTAATACCTACCTTTTTTGTATAAACCTTTTTTCTCTATGAATAACAGTTTTTTTACGCGAGTCAAAAAACCACTTTTCCATAATTTTGACCATTGTTTTAACAAAGTTTCCCAACTAGTCTCGAGTTGATTTTTTGATATTTTATTTATAATACATTTCCGAACAATATTCCGCAGAAAAACTTCTAATAGTATTTTTTTCCCGAAAAAAAGCTATAATGACTGGCCTATAAACGTAGGTCGAAAATGCCTCGTTTTCGAGATACAGTGTTTAAATTTTAATTTTTTATTTATTTTTGTTAATTATTTCAGAGTTTTAAAGATATTGACTCGAAATTTCAAAAACGGTTTGGAGGAATAAATGTGCATTTTTTGGGATGATCCGAATATTTCTACTTGCACCAGTGACGTTTGTGCGAAAATACCACAACATTTTTTTAATAAAAAAAATCGTACGCCATTGACTTTTTCCCATTTTTGATATTTTTTTAGAAATCCGCCATCAATTCTGAATGAAATTGGCCTCTTCATTTTTATTCGTAGGATGCACCGTTTTTTGAGGAAAAAATAAAACATATTTTACTGCAAGTTGTGTATTTTTAATTTCTATTGATACATTATCTAGTAGGTTTCTGTCAATATTTCTAAATAAAATACAACCTTCAAATTTCGAGTCCATATCTTTAAAATTCTTTGACATGATTAATACCTAAAACTAAATAAAAAATTTAAATTTAAACACTCTGTATCTCGGAAATGAAGCATATTTCGACCTACGTTTGTATAAACCTTTTTTCACAAAATAACTTCGACAACCACCCCTTAAAATATTTCGCACTTATTTACAAACAGCCTGTATAGTTCACCGCGTTTTTTAAATTAAACCTTCAAAATAATAGAATACGCTTTGATCCACGGAAAAACAAATTCGCACGCCACTGTTTCTAATAGTAAACAATAATTACAACCGCAACGATAAGTTCTATTGCCACAATAACTTATACGATTTTTTCAAATGTTTTCGCTGACTTGGAGCAGTCCAATTCCCCACTTCGTCGTCCGCCTCATCAAACTGAATTGGACTATCCACGATGGACAACGTGGTGTACTTCGTAGGTGTGGACGTGGGTACGGGCAGTGTTAGGGCCGCTTTGGTAACGGAATTCGGGAAAATCGTCAGTTCGGCCGTTGAAAGTACCAAAACGTGGAATGTGCAACCGGATTTCTACGAGCAATCGACGGAGGATATTTGGAATGCTGTCGTGCGCAGCATAAAGGTAACGTAGAGATATGTAGTAGTGGTCAAGATTATAAATTGATACCTACACAGTGGCGTATCACCAATGTGGGAACTCTTAAAGCCCAGATAAGTGTGACTCCCAAATCTTTTACCAAATTAGTTGTTATCATTTCGAAAAATCGATATTAAAAACTCTAAAAAAATAAGACTAATAAAATACGACGATATATGAAAAAGAATGCAAAACTATTAAAAAATTATACATATATAGGTAAAAACAAAAATCTACCAAACTTTGTAATATTAAAATACTCATTCTCATTATACTTTTTGGATCTAGGTAACCGCTGTTTAATATCAGAAGATTAATTCATAATACCTATAATAATTGCAATTGACCCTGTAATTACCATTCTACAAGACGATAATTTTAGTAGGTTACAGTGCTTCTGACTACTAAGACTCAAAGTGAAGCTGTCTACAACATGTTTCTTCAACATATTAAGCAAAGATGTTTGAGGAGATAGAGGAGAAAAAAAAGGTTGCAATTTTTCTGCGTAAAGGTTGTTTTGTTGTTTCCTGCATATGGTGGGGAATTATTATTTTAAAACAAATTAAACTTGCAAAACAACTATAGCGTAGTAATATACGTCTTATCTTTATCTTCTTAAATCTATGATATAAACTAATTTAATTATAAATGAATTATCATTTCATAACGCAAAAATATTAATTTAATCAAAATTCATATTTCTACGTTACTGAGATGATAATGATTTTTTATCCTACGTTGGATTAAGATAAATGAAACCTGCTAAATTAAATTTGGCACTTGATAGAAATAATCGCTTATCTCTACACAGCTATATTTAAAATTTTCCACTATCTCAATAATGATAACAATACACATTGTTTTACTACCTCTAGGTACTACGTTTGTTTATGTTTATATCAAATTAAGAATAATGATTTAAAATATCTATTTATCGTTTTTTGTAGGCTGTGATAACAGGCGTAAAACCGGAAAAAATCAAAGGAGTAGGCTTCGACGCCACTTGTTCCTTAGCTTGCTTTGATACAGAAGGAAAACCACTGAGCGTCAGCCCATCAGGTATTTATCCCATTTGATTTTTAGCTTATTATACTCATTTTCTCTTTAGGGGACAATAACCAAAACGTCATTCTCTGGTTGGACCACAGGGCAGTGAAAGAAGCCGAAGAAATCAACAGATTAAACCATCCAGTCTTGAAATATGTGGGTGGGAAAATATCGCCGGAAATGGAAACTCCAAAACTACTTTGGCTTAAGAGGAACCTGAAGAAGCAGTGTTGGGACAAAGCAGGTTTATTCTTTGATCTTCCAGACTTCTTGACTTGGAAGGCCACAAACTGTGACAGCAGGTACTTAAATATTCTTACAGAATACTGCTTAAACAATTTCCGGGCTGACTTGCTAATTGCACTAATTTATATCAAGGGGTTAAAGGGTACAGGGTCATCTAAAGAATAACAATAATATAGATAAATCAGCAGAGCATGGGACAGACAGAGGTCAATAAAATTCCCAAAAATGAAAATTATTTTAGCCGAGGCGTTCGCTTAGAACTGCTTGAAATTTACAACTATGTAGAGTAGGTACATAGAGCAAATACAGATACCGGCCAGAGGATTAAATGTTCTGCTTAAAAATGGATTAACTTTTGACAACTGCCTCGCAAATCAGCATCTTATGCTTCTTATTTTTAGGTCATCATGCTCCTTGGTTTGCAAATGGACCTACGAGATGTCCGTGGAAGGCACAGAAAAATGGAACGAGAGTTACTTCAAACAAGTAGGTTTGGAAGATCTAGCAGAAAACAATTGGAGGAAAATCGGTACAGTTGTCCTCCCACCAGGCTCTCCAGTAGGTAAAGGCTTGTCGCCAATTATCGCTCAAGAGACAGGCCTTTTAGCTGGCACTCCAGTTGGCACGTCAATGATCGACGCTCACGCAGGAGGTCTGGGGTTGATTGGGTGCAGAGTCAACAACGTTGATCCTGCGTTTCATACAAGACTGAGTAAGACGGATAACTCTTACACAATTTTCAATAATAATTGACGTGATTGTGACTCCTTCTATTTAAAGGTTTGATTTGCGGCACTTCCACTTGCCACATGGCGGTGTCAAAGGAAGCCATCTTTACTCCAGGCATTTGGGGGCCTTACAAGAATGCGATGGTGCCAGGAATGTGGTTGAACGAAGGGGGGCAAAGCGCAACCGGGAAACTGATAGATCACATCATCGAATCGCATCCTGCCACTCCAGAAATCAGAAAGAAGTTAGGAGATTTGTAAGTAACTGCATTTTATTAAGGAATAATATAAGGAAAACATATTTTGTAGACACATACAGCAGTACCTGAGCAATTTATTGCACAATCTAGCCAAAAAGGAGAACTTAGAGTCTGTCGCCTTCCTCACCAAAGATCTACACGTGTGGCCTGACTTTCATGGCAACAGATCACCAATAGCTGACCCATCGTTGAAAGGAATGGTAAATTTTCTAGATTTAGTATTAGTAAACAGTTGTTTTTTTTATTTCAAAATCTTTAGATCAAGCTGATTGGTTACACGTGTATTTCAGATCTCTGGATTGACTTTGGCCCAGGATGAAGAAAATTTAGCTCTAATCTATCTGGCGGCAATACAAGCATTGTCGGTAAGAAAAAATTTGAATAGCAACGTAAATAAATATACAAAATAAATCATTCAAAGACTTATTTTAAGTTTTTCTTCTCTCATTACGTGTTAATCTTTGTCGACAGCGGTGAGAGAACAAAAATATAAAATACTTAAGTAGTTTCCAATTTGTCTCAGCCCAATACGATTCCAACTTTACTTAGACATTATCAATGAAGAATTCTAAATTGACATTATTTCAGTATGGCACGCGTCACATTCTAGAATCCCTAAGAGAATCTAACTATACGGAAATCAAATCTACCCTCATCTGTGGAGGTTTGAGCAAGAATCCCATCTTCACGGAAGCACAAGCGGACGTCTGTAACCTTCCGGTGGTATGTCCCGATGAAGTAGAATCCGTACTTCTGGGCGCTGCTATTTTAGGTGCCTGTGCAGCAGGTCACTTCAAGGATATGACCACGGCTATTCAATCTATGGGAGGCGCAGGTAAGGTGGTCGAGCCGAACAAAGCTGTTGTGGATTTCCACAATAAGAAGTACCAAGTGTTCCTGAAGATGTACCGGAATCAGTTGGAGTACAGATCCATCATGGGCACTCAAATTAGTAAAAAAAATTGTCCTTTTTGCAATACACGAAAGAATAATTAACTGTCCTAGTTTCGCTAATAAATAAACAATAGAGCCGACTGACTATTTTTTTCTAAGAATTTACATAAAATTTAACTTATACTGGTATTTTTTCATTCTTCAAATTATGTTGTATAGCAATTGTAGGGACAGGTATTCAATCGACACTATGATTTCCATACAAACAATTCTATCTTACAAATTATCCGTAGAATGCGATATTTGAAAAAAATCCTACCTGAATTTAACCATTTCTAATTTTGTATACGTTATTTTGTTCGGATAATTTTGTACAATTTTGCAGACCTATTTTCAAATTTTGTAAACCTCATCAATCGAAGTTATAACCCATGAAAAACCTAATTTATTATGTGTATTTTATTTGCATATTTTTACAGAATTTTGCGCCTATACCTATAAGCTATGTCTTTTTTCGTTGCGGTGTGCAAAATTGTGCAAAATTACTTGAATATAATGACATAAAAAGTAAGATTTGATTGAATTGCAAAGATTTTTTTTTCTTTCATGGGATATAACCTTTTTTGGTGAGATTAAATTTGATTTACTTTTAAGGGACATTTTTCTAGATGCAATTTCTTTCAGTGATTTTGAAAATAGGTGTGCAAGGCTTAAACATACCGTGCACAATTTATAGCACAGCATAAGATTAATGTTAAAGTAATCAAAATCAACTTATTTACATTGTGTTAATTGATTTCATTAATGAAAAACATTTTTATATATTTTTAATCATCCACGTGACACACCACTTAGAGTTACAGTTACTTCTTCGGCAGTTAACTGTTATTTTAAATGTGATGGTACTTCAGTCCCATATGATTTTAATTGACTCAATCTAAATAAATACAGATCAAATTACAGTTTTCTCTTTGAACAAAAGACCTGGTCACCGAGGGTCAGCTGTTTGTATATTCATCGCCGTTTTGCAAACTGTGCCTATTTTTTCCACTCCCTAAGTTCATATAACTGTTCCACGGCTTCGATCGTCAGATCGGTGTCGATCTTTTTTTTATTTCTCAACAAAACGAGTTCGATTCTTGTAAGAAGCCACCGGATATTAATATAGCGGTAAAAACTAAGAGACGTTCGCAAAAAACGTCCACTTGAGGATAATGTGGAGACATATTTAATTCTTAAAACATTTGATTCTTTATTATTTAATGAAGCTTTGGTAAATCTATCCAGTTAACCGCAGTGTGTAGGTGGAGACTGGAAATTCAAACTCTACAAGGTGCGCCAATTTCAACATTTTCGGAAGCTTCCTTCTATTTAAAATGATTTCATTTTTACGAATTATGAAATTATTAAATCAAATAACTCGAAATTGAAGTTGTTTAAAATTCGGAAAATTGCTGTATTAATAGAAAACGCCGTATATATAATAATGAATGTTTCACAGACTCGGAATAGTTAGCTGACCTTTGTTTATCATAGCATTAAATATTTTGGTTTCTTCATCAAACAGAACACAATAATTCGTTAGGAACTAACAACTTCCTCCCATCCTTACTTTATTTGTAAAGATATTGTTGGAGTAATGCCACACCAATGAACCACCCTGTATATTAAAAAATTGTTGGATTGTTGGGGGATGTTAACAACATTTTTCTAGCACCACGGTATACAAATACCAAGTTGAAAAAAAAATAACAAAAAACTAAAGAAAAACTAATACAATAAAAAATACAAAGTACATTGAATATATTACATTCACAAGTACAATTTAAGGAAATACGATTTTAATACCTTTAATTGCAGTGAAATATATAGGGTAAAACAGGTCCAAATGTGTTTACACGTAGGGTTATCAGATGTGAAACATGTAAAGTATGACAATTGTAACAAAAAAGGATGACTTTCAATGAAAAAGTAGGACATTTTTTGAACATTTTATTTTACTTTATTAGGAAAATAAAAGATACTTGTAAACACAAGTGAACTTAAAAAACATTGCATTTTGCATATATTGCGTTAACAAATGGAACAAAAACTTCATAAAATATGTTGTGGGCATCCTTACATTCACTCCGTAGCCGCCGAATGTTATTGTTGAGTATCCAAGGATAATAGCATTGTTAAGATTGTGATTTTGATTGAAAACCATGGTATAACTATAAATTATATCATGATTGAAAACTAATCATGTTAATCTTGATTAAAATATTAAAAATTTTCAAGTAAGTGTCAGGTGCAGCAATTTTTATCGATACTATTTTTAGAAAGCCGGACAGAGGGGAAATCCGGCAGGACAATTAAATTTTTTTAAAAAATAGGACATGTCCGGCTTTATCCGGACGAATGGTAACCCTATTTACACGTTGGTGGAAAATTTTGAATAGTTGTAACATTAGGTACCTATTTCAAATTATTTTATTAATTAAAACCACAAATTAATTTTATTGATTAATAATAGTGGCAAAAGCAATTGAATTTGCTGATATAAAATAGGTGTTATAAAATTTAATTTATTTCTTTCATTGGGAAAGAAATTCTTTCAATTTTTTGTTCGTTTATATTTTATCATCTTATCTTTGTTATATTGGTAGGGCCTTTTTTATAATCAAATAAAAACCTGTTCAAATTTGATATTGGTAAGTCGCTGATTGCGAGCGGTGACCTTTTTTTTAGAGAGGTCTCCATACAACTTGCAGGCCCTAACCAAAAGTTGTAGCTACGCCCATGGCCGTGCATGCTTTATAGGTCAGGTTTTATAAAGTGGACCAGTTTACAGTGCCGTGCAGAAGTGTATTTTTAAAGCATTTTTGAACCGCCCTTTTTGATTTTTTATAAAATTGTATTTGTAAGAATCCCCTGCACATTCAAATATTTTGTTTTGGATAAGTTTTGAATCACCTTGTATTAAGTTGTTAACAGAGATGTTTAACAAATAAAATGTATGGGTGATTATTAAAAAAAATGTTATCCATGGCACTAGTAAATGTAAATAAAAATCATTAAAATTAGGGATATCAAATTTAGCACATATAAACTTGAAAATTTGGTATATTTAAAATATTAGGAGTATCTAGAATATTATGAACTAATTTTGGAGAAAAACACTAGAGAAAAAAGTTGTTGCGGATTTTACCAATAAAAGACTTTATGACTGAAAATTTATTTAACATTTTCTGTTGTGAAAATCCAATTATTAAGTGTATATAGTTAGGTATGTCTAATCTACGTAAAGTAGGGTTCCAAATGACTGGAGCTTAATCAAGTTTGGAATTGACAAAGGATATATATATATATATTTANAATAAATTTGGGACTTGAGTCTCTTCAAAACCCACTAAATTTCGGATAACAATACCGAAGATTCTGTATGCAAACACAACAATATTATCAAAATTTTAAAAACTATCCTAGTATTTAAAATAATAATTTATTTTATAATCAAAGGAAATGGGAACTTTTTTCTTACTGAAAGATAATTCATTACCTTTCCCAACGTTCATATAAATTACTATGGAGTGATTTGACAAGTGATTTAGTGAAAATTGTTATTAACTGAATAATATAATTTCATATCGTCAGCAGTGATATCAATAGTGATATCATTTATAATTAATACAAACTAACACTGGCCCAAGTATTGAGCCTTGAGGTACATCAAATGAAGTCAGAAATTGATCAGACCGTGATACTAAATATATTCCAGGTCTGTTAATGAATTTTTGCTACAATTTATCTAAATAATTTAATACGTTTACTTCTGCAAAAATATTTAAATAAGATTCATTTGATACGAGAAATGAGATAGATGACAGTTCTATTTAGAGTATAAGCAGAAACAAATACGCATTTACTACTTCGAAACGATGGATTATTCATTTTCATCATAACTTTACAAGATTAGGTGTAGAATTGTTTCTCTCTAAATTGATGAAAATGCTTCATATTTGCTTTAATATTATTTTGTAACACTTTCAAATATTTGCAGTAGAAATTATGAATATCGCTCCTTACTTGACTTGAACATTCCAAATTCGGTTAAAAAATCTCGCGCGCGACGAGGGCGGTACCGACGCGCATGCGCCGGCCTGGCGCTCCTTCCCCCGCATACAGCCGTTCATTAAAGTTAACTTTTAGTGCTGCTAGCGCGTTTACTATCACACTATCAATGTAAAACTTTTTAGAAGTAAAAGTTTAACCCTTTCTTTAAATTGTCTCTAAAATTCCGGTCCGGAAAATAAGCTCCATTTAATACAAAAAGAGTGAATTCCCGAGCGGCTTTTGCCTGATCCTGGGACAATTTGTTTATAACGTTGTTTTACACGTGCTACTTTGTTATTTGTAAAGGGCAATTTAATTTCAACTTTTTGATTTTTTTTTTTTTTTCGATAGATACGTTTCTTTGGATACGATATTAACTTTTAAAATTAACGTTTTGTAATTAAACAATTTGTTGCAAAAACTTAAACGAAAGTAATTAACAAATTCTGGAGCAATAATATGACGGTCAATTGAATTGGCGTTTGGCACACACCTTGGTCATTGGATTGCCCGTCTCTGCCATATATTTCTTCAAAATCAATCGCTTTTTGCAAAAAAATGCGATGATATGCAATTTTCGAAAACTGATATTTCCGCGTTGTACAGTTAACAAATTATTAAAAAATGAGTCTAGGTACATTAAATTGTAGGTAATTTAATTGCCCTACAACATAAAATAACTAATATTCCTATAGGTCGTCTAGGTTTTCGTGGACAGTAAAAAAAAAGTGAAAAAAAACAAGTAAATTTGCCATTTATTTGTAATTTGCCAACTTAACCTCACTTCTTTTTTGATAGTATGATTCTACATAAACTTCCCCGTCATAAAGTGCAATAAAATGTCTACCTACTAACAATTTTTTCAGGTTTTATGATCTAATTCGACTGCAGTATAAAAGCCCATAGAAGTATACATATGCAAAATTAGGATTGTCAAATTCAGATGAAAAGAAACTAGAGTTTAAATGATGATAAGACTTATGTAGTTTTCTAGGGTACCTAGTTATATTATTTTAAATCATGTTAATTACAAAAAGAATTCAATCGTACAAAAGTTTCAGCAGAATAGCATTCATATCGACATCTTTATGAGAAACAGTAAACGGTGACGTTCTTCGTTAACAGTAAGTATTTATGCATCGAAATCGATCCTCTTTCAGATTTATTATTAGCCACCCTGTACAAAAATCTCTATGTCAACCTCAACAGGAGGCATCACCGTTCCAGTTTCACGCAAAACAAGTCCCCATCTGATCGACCCATCGTCCAACGGGACCTTCTCCTTCCAAACCCGCCTATAGCACGTCCAAGCTCGACCCACTGCCAGTGTGCCTTCCACACCGAAAACATACCAGTCAACCACCAAAAATGTACCGCCAACTACTAACTTTGACCATAACGAACATCATATGTGCGATCTGCGCACCTACGGAACACCCGCAACAAAACGCTGTCTACGACTTTTCCAAATTCGACGAAGTCTACGACCAGCGCCAGAACGGCACTGAGAACATCAAGGTGGACGTCAACGGCGTGGTAGTCGTCTGGGCGGCACCGGAGGCTGTGCTCTCGGCTGTGTCCCTGCTAGAACCCGGGCTACTAGACGGTGACTACTCCGACCTGGAAGAACTTTTGGGTTCCCAGAAGCCGCTCAAGCCGGAAAACTTGCTGGTGGTGAGTCCCGAGAGACCCAGTAGCAGCACTACTACCGCCTTGCCGCCGAGCTTGGTGACGGAAAGTGGTGGTGACTCTCCCCAGAAGGTTCAGAATAACACCGCAAGGCATGAAAACATTAAAAGGTAAAGAATATATTTCTGTAAATAATGTAATATAATAATATCTTCATCCGTCATACCAATAACCCTAGGTGATTTGTAAGGGAAAGAGGTGGATAAATTATTTGGTATTCATAGACCCGTAATTGTTTTATATTTTCTTTGAGAATGTGAAATTTAATACAATGTGCATGCTTTTTATCTTAAACCTAACATTATTTCCCGTAGACATAGGATTATTACTAATTAGGCAGATTGAATTTAGCAATAATATAAAATTAATTTTTTTGCAGGAAATATAGAATACCACTATTCATCAGACCATTTCTAGCAAGAAGAAAGCAGTAAACATTATTTGTCCAGCTATTTCCTGCAAATACATATTTTGACTGATCTATTTAATTATGTGATGACTTTTTAAATAAATATATAGTTTTTTAAATATTGTTTTCTGTTTTACAAAATGTATTGTTGTATTTATAGCCATATCAGTCAAAACAATAATTTTTTAGATTTGAATAAGTAAAAATTGCAACATATCTAAGATCTGCAGGTCATAAGTTAGAAAGAAAAAGGGGTCTTTTTTCATTACGAGGTTCTATTAATTTTTTTGCCTTCATTTGTTTTAATATAATAGGAATTTATTTATGCTGAGTACTTTTCAAGTTTATATACATATGTAGGTATCAAACAACACAAAAATATTCGCATATCCAGTATGGAACAATCTTTACATTGAGTGAATATAATCTAGAGTCTAATGTTACAAAATATATAACAACTCGAGGATGATTTCTTGATAACGATTTTTTTTTATTTTTTCTACAACAGTTGAAGTATTCCCACCAAATTCGATATAAATGTTCGGATATTTATGAGTCATATTTATACATAGTTACAAAAAATAATTCGTGTAGAATCCAGTTTTCCTGACTTAAAAAAGGTTGAATTTTTTCTCTTAGAAATGTAAGCTTTAACCTTAGAGATATAGAAAAAAATATTGCTCTTCAAATGTGTTAATAATGAACACTGTTCTTCAGTAAAAATGGAAAATCCGCTTAAAAAGAATAATACCTACATCAAAGATGTCTTCATACATAAAAAATATTGAAACGTTTTTCATGGGCTGTTTAAGATTTCCCGAGTTCGTATAGTAAAAAAAAATAGAATAGTTATTGTGTGCATATTCACAAATAATATTTACTAATGTACAAACTAAACTATACAGGGTGTCTCATAATTGGTTCCCAATAATTTACCACTTGATTATATTGACAAAAATAAGAATATTTTTTCAAATAAACTTGGGCCTAGAAATGCTTCCTAAGGGAGCTACGCCCCCTAAATGGGGCCTCAAAAAAATTATTTTTTTTTGTTAATATTTTCCAAACGGGTTGAAGGAAAATTATGAAACAGCATCACCATTTTTTCATAGAAAACTCAGATCAATCAAATTTTACTAATTTTACTGTTTAAATTTGAATATAGCAACATGTAAAAAATTTGGAACAAATTTTACCCGAATCCCCCTCTCCCTTGCTTGGGACGTCCATAACAAACTTTTCTAAGCACTTTTCACGTTGTTTGTTACAATGTATAATGATATGATGACATATCAAAATTCATAATGTACCCATTTTAGCCATTCAAAAAATTTTTTTTAATTTTATTAAGGTAATTTAATGAATTGCTTAAAACCGTTTTTCTCCAAAGAAATAAAGAGTACCTTTTTTGCAAAGGAAATGAAGATCTATCATATGTTGGCATCTGAATTTGAAAATTTCCACAAGTAAAAAAATAAGATGATCTATTTCGACTTTTCATGAGCGTTCATGGTGTCAAAATTCATAATTTTCCTTCAATCGGTTTCGAAAACATTAAAAAAAAATGAATTTTTTGAGACCCCATTTAGGAGGCTTAGCTCCCTTAGTAAGCATTTCTCAACCCATGTTTATTTAAAAACATATTCTTATTTTTGGCAATATAATGAAGTGGTTTGGACACTAATTATGAGACACCCTGTATAGTCATCTTTAGTGTCCAAAAACATTTACTTATATGTAACGGCGAACATCGTAACTGTCTTATAGAGAAAAACGTACACTAAATTTGGCATTGATCTTGAACCAATTCAGAAGATATTTAAAAAATCATTGTCAACATGTCATTTTCTAGCTGGAGTATGTATCTTCGTAGGGAGTCAGAACTGATGCTAGTTATTACGAAATTTTTGTATTAATATAGAACTCGGAACACTCTCTATTTTGGCATCCAAATTAAGAGACACCCTGTATAATGTAAAATATTATAAAACATTAAATTGGTACTTTGATTTTGATGATAAGGAAGTGGTTGAACGCACTTAAAAAAAAGTAGGTCCTAAACTGCGATTCACATCAATTATTGTAACGTTTAACCAAATTTTTTAATACACGTGAACGATTTTAAAAACAATTTCTTTCCAACTTTAAAAACTGGGTAAAACTCTNTCGATATGAAACAGCATCACCATTTTTTCATAGAAAACTCAGATCAATCAAATTTTACTAATTTTACTGTTTAAATTTGAATATAGCAACATGTAAAAACATAACAAACTTTTCTAAGCACTTTTCACCTTGTTTATTACAATGTATGATGTCATATCAAAATTCATAATGGTACATGTACCCATTTTAGCCATTCAAAAAAAATTTTTTTAATTTTATTAAGTTAATTTAATGAATTGCTTAAAACCGTTTTTCTCCAAAAAAATAAAGAGTACCTTTTTTGTAAAGGAAATGAAGATCTATCATATGTTGGCATCTGAATTTGAAAATTTCTACAAGAAAAAAATAAGGACAAATTTTAGCCGACGACCCCCCCAATTGAGACGCCCCTGACTAAAATGTTTGAAAAAATTTATGATGATCTATTTCGACTTTTCATGAGCGTTCATGGTGTCAAAATTCATAATTTTCTTTCAATCTGTTTCGAGAACATTAAAAAAAATGAATTTTTTGATGCCCCATTTAGGGGGCGTAGCTCCCTTAGTAAGCATTTCCCATGTTTATTTGAAATTTTGAAAACATATTCATATTTTTGGCAATATAATGAAGTGGTTTGGACACTAATTATGAGACACCCTGTGTTAAGGTTGTAACTATATACTAAATAGTTCCCTTTATTTTGTGGGAACTGTCCTACTAGTAGGCAACCCTAAATTCTAGGTCAACCTAACGCACCCCAGCGTACACAATATATGTTATTTTATTTTAGTGTAGTAGTAAGGTTTCAATGCTAAACCGACACGCTTGTGTGTTAGTATTGTCTCACAATTATTCAAATTATACAGTCCACTTGCAAGTTCTAGTTTTTATTCTACATTAAGAAACCAGCACCTAGTTTCCAAACATATTTTGGTCCTTCGAGCCGGATTAAAAACAGTACAATTAGTGCAATTTAAGAAGTTGGTTAGCATCAAGTCGACCAGCTACACATCAGTCAAGGGTGCAAGTTATCCCCAACGCCCTGTATATTCAAATAGTCATCTTTAGTGTCCAAAAACATTTACTTGTATGTAACGGCGAACATCGTAACTGTCTAATAGAGGAAAACGTACACTACATTTGGCACTGATCTTGAATCAATTCAGAAGATATTAAAAAAAAAATCATTGTCAACAGGTCATTTTCTAGCTGGAGTATGTGTCTCCGTAGGGGTAGGGTGCCAGAATTGATGCTAGTTACTACAAAATTTTTGTATTAAAATAGAACTCGGTACACTTTCTATTTTGGAATTCAAATTAAGAGACACCCTGTATAATGTAAATTATTATAAAACATTAATTTGATACTTTTATTTTGATGATAATCAAGTGGTTAAACGCACTTAAAAAAAGTATTCCTAAATTGCGATTCACATCAATTATTGTAACGTTTAACCAAATTTTTTTATATATTGTGAACGATTTTAAAAACAAATTCTTTCCAACTTTAAAATCTGGGTAAAAATCTTTTATTAAGCCACCAGGTACATCACATTTTAGGCCGAGGTGTTCACATACCGGTTCCAAGATCCCAAAGAAGTCATAAAATCGACTTTTTTTAATAAAATTTATAGATCCATTAAGGTCGTGCTGAGTTCGAGGAACTTAGCGGTACAACGAGTTCAATCGAATTACAAGACTTCTGCAGGGAAGACTTCTTGACCTTCTGTAGCCTTCCTCTCATAGCATGTCATTGACCAAGAGCAGTGGTGGAGATTGGAAAAGGTAATATCAGTCTGCTCTATATTCAATTACATTTAATAAACTTTGAAAGGTGTTCTTCACGGTTCTACTTCGAAGAAACAATGTAACTGAAAATATTCCGTAGATGTACATACACAGAATGTAACTAAAATACTTGGCCAAATTTTAATAGCGGATCCACGTCACAAATTAATAACACGTGTCTGAAAACACTTTGTTTTCAACATATAGGGTGTTTTTTTTTCAAATTTCTACAATCTATGTATCTAAAATAATTCTTAGGGATAAGAATTCGTATTTATTCGTTTCTACTTAAAGAAAAATTTTACTTTTTAAATTAATATATCGTAAAATAAAACATATTTCTTTAAAGATAGAAAATAGGTAACTTTATTTGTGATGACTAAATCGATATTAGCGTATCTTTGAAGCTGTCGGCAAGCACATTAATAAGTTTTAAATAATTGCGGAAAGATTCCACAATTTACAAGGAAGAAGAAGATAACTGATTGTTACAAACCAAAAATTATCGGAAAAGAGCTGGCCATTCAAAAGTAGATCTCAAAAGATGTAATGAAAAGACCGCTAATTTCAAATTTACAAGGTAGCTAGCCCAAAAAAAATGATTCACAAATCATTTTAAACGACAACGTTTGACTGCATATTCACGACGATAAATAAATACGATCTACGAAAAAAAGTTAAAGCACAGCAATCAACATTTTGTTTTCATCGTCTACTGAACTCAAAGATTTAAAACCGTGACACTGCTTAAATAAAACAACCTTTTCAATGATGCTGTCCGTTTAAAGAAAATACGTCCAATGTAAAAGTTTTGACCGCTAAAAGGGGAAGGTAGCCGGAGAAAACTATCACCCAGTATATCGACTTGACTAAAAATTTAAAAAATAATACGCCATAGTAATCCAAATAAATGTGCCAAATTTTAACGCGATCGGTTATTAATTAAATTAATTTTAATTTTGACTTTGAAGGCCTGTAACTCAAAAACCAAACATTTTTTATTTAACTTTTTTTTCGTAGTTCGTATTTATTTATCATCGTGATTATGCAGTCAAACGTGGTCGGTGAAATTTGCTGATACCCTGTATAACGTCAAATAACAAGAAATGTTTTTTCACGTATTTAGAGAAAATAGTTCATGACATACTTGTTAAAAATATCTATGGTAATATTAAGAATACCTACCTAAATTGGAAAGATAGGTATTAAATGTCTAACATATTGTATTCATTGGAATATTCTGCACAGATTGAGTTCTACAACAATTTACAGAGACTTGGTAGTGTTTTCCGATATAAGACGGTATATTAAGAGTTATATTAGATAAAAATAAAACAGGGCATCAGTCTGTTCTCGACGACTCATATAAGCAATCAATGTCGACAATCTTCTAAAGAAATTATATTAAAGTTTTTTCTAATAATTGCTACAAATTTGATATTGTACGCATCAGTTAGTTACCTTAAATTCTAAAAATCTTAAAAAATATTTTGATCTGATTCAGTTAAGAAAATATAAATATTTTGGAGGAACCAAAGCACAGAAGCGAAACTTGATTTACTATGCAATGCACGTATTGAGAGTACAATGTTTTTAAAACCTCGGGTGACATAAACTATCTGCTATTTCTTAACATGAACCTTTACAACCTACTGCCTTTTGTAACAACTAATCTATATGACAATTAAATAGCATTTTGCTGTCGAAAATAATCACGAAGTTTTTGATTTCAGATACCTGTTCAATGTTAAGTCAAAAGAATACTTATCAATAGTTTCTAATGGTAGTAATAAATCTGTGTTAAGAGTTTATTCATTGAACTATTCTCAATGAATCTATCAAGATCGGTCTAGAGAACTAGAGAACAATCGGCAAAACTACTTATTTTAGAAAATGTTTTTATACCATCTGCTTACATTGACAATTGTCTGTGTTGAAAACATGAGTAGATAACAAAAAGCAGTGGCCCCAAATGGGAACCTTGAGGCACATCAGAAGTAGTTACATAAGGAGCAGAATGGAAGAACGAACACCAACAATGTAGTCTCAAATATATACCGACATTGTGGTTCACTCCAAAGCTTTAGTAAAATCGATGCAGACAAAGTCCACCTGTATTTGACAGAGCAACGTACTCAATAACATTCAGAATAGTTTTTCAAATTTGTTTCTATCGACTTATTAGGCAAAAAAAAAAACGTGTTGTGATTCAATCATACTGGGATTTACTTTACTGGAAAGATTATTCACTACAAATCGACACGTCTTAGACAACCACCTCCTCGTAGAATAGGCCGAGGTCGCGCCACTGACCTCCACCGTACCGATATCGAAGCCCGGTCGGTTGCAGACACTTCTTCAGTTGATATCAAAAGTCCTGCTGGGGCGTTTGGAAGACTATAGAGCTACCAGTCAGTCTAGTCGCCGCAGTATGGCGATCGCCATCACGATATGCCGCTTCTGCATGGTGGTGCTCCTGGTCGTCCTGCCAGGACAGTGCGCCCCCAGATCGAAGGGCAGCAAGAGCGGCCACCGGAGCGCCCCCCAGACGGTGTACGACCAGAAGCAGACGGGGGATTATAATATCCAGTTGCACTTGAAGGATTTCCAGATCATTGCTTTATTGGGGGATGACTACTTTGGAGGGGTGAGTTTCGATTTTTTCTCTCTCACAGTGTGTCCTGTTTCAAGGAGAAGACTTTATAGTTTTTTCTTTATTAAATAATTTTGCTTCTACTCAATTGTACAAAAATATAGTTTTAAGTGGGTTAATATATACAGGGTGTCCCCTATTAAGAAATGCTCTTTTCCAATAATTAACGTGTACAGGGTGATCGTCTTAATCATTAATCAGTCTTACATTTTGGGGATTTTGCTTAATCAAAAAATGATCTATAACATATTTACGTTTCTGAATAATTAAGTAGGCGTTGTTGGGTAAAAAAAATATTTTTTCTGTATCGGTAAACTGCCTATTTCGTACAGTATATCCAGAGATTTCATTGAGAAAATTTGTTCAAAATTAAAGTTTATTCCTACATATTTGGAATAAATCAACCGACTTTGATTTTTCTATGTAGATAAAATGGTATTTTTGTGTAAGAGATCAAGAAAAACATTATTAGAAGCTGCTTATAATTAAAATTCATATTAGAGTCAAGTTTTATGACAATTTTTTTAAATTTTAAAATTAAATGATTGATCAAGTTAAGAAATCAAAGACTAATTATTATCTTTGCCACATGCACATAAATTTTAATTTTGATTAACTTTTTCTACAAAATATTTCGATATATGAAAAAGGAACTTTACCTAGATAGAAAACAATTAGTTTGGCTCTAACTAGGCCTTAATTATTTATAAGCAAAAATAGTTTATTACTTCCTAATTATACAAGATCGTTTCCCAAATTGCAAAACTTATAATTTTTTTATTTGTTCTGGCACCTACAGCTAAGATTCTCAGGATAAAATCAACGTCTCGTATGTCCTATATTTTTATATATACTATTAAATAAGAGAAAAAATTCGTTCGAGTAATAAGCGAACTGATAAGTTAATTTTACGTAGCCACATCTTTTAATAAGATGTATTTTCAAATATTTTTTAAATCTCACGTAAAATAGTGCTGGATTAAAAGTATACGAATCAGAAAGGATAGTTTTGGTCAGCAAGGTATGTTTTCCGTAATAATTTGTTTTTTTTCAAAAGTCTGCCAAAAAATTTAAACTAACTTTACTACTACTACTACTACTACTACTAACTAATTTGACTAACTTTAAATAAAAAAAACTAAACAGTTTTACAGATATTAAAAAAAAATAATTTTAACAAGTCCGTATCTCGAAAATGAAGCGTTCAACTATCTATGCTCATATGAACATTTTTCTTATTTTAAGATATTTTATAACTAGATAAAGGGACACCCTGTATGTACAGCGAAACTGTTATAAAAAAATAGAACTCAAAAAAAATTTTTTTTCCACACTTTATACATGATGTCAGAAAAATAGTCTAACGGGGATTCTGGTAAAAATTTTGTCATGGTAATTTCCTTTAACATCGTTTTTCATGATACAGGATGTTAATCAAGTACGTCACAAACTTTGAGTGCTTTTATACCAGATAGGTTATAAAAACATATCCTCAAATCTATAGTTTTTGAGATGCAGGAATTTGAAATTAAAAAAAATATACTTTTTCAAAATATTTTTGAATAACGTTTCATACAGAAGATGAAATTTAGAATAATGAATTGCCTAATTAAATGTTAAAATCCGTTTAAGTCGGATGAAAGTGTATGATTGGGAGAGATACAACGAGGCAAAGAGCCAGTTTCACTGAAATTCATGATTAAATTTTTTGAAAATATGATCACTACTTATCATTCTTTATAGTGCTTCCAAGAAAAAAGCATATTTTCTAACATTTTATTCGAAAAACAAGCCATTTTTGATATATTAGTTACTTATTTTAACTCTCATTGATATTACCATGAATTTAATTAAACCTAAAATAATTGTAGAGCTACTTGTTCGCAAATAAAACATGTATCTGCCTCTTTTTCTAAACGTACGATTTCAAATAAAACGTTATCATGAAATGTCTGAGAATACAGCTGAGGCAGTTTTTTTCTGCCCATGTGTGGTGTTTCCAAAAATGTATCCTTTTTTGGAAACACCACAGAGAGTTACAAGAATGTCCCTGCTATCTCTTAAGAAAATTCCTACGTCATTGATTTTTTCAGACTTGTCATAATGGGGTTTTATTTAAAATGGCGTTTCTAGTAAAGAGATCCTATGAATTTTTTATGGAAAAACGAGTAGATCTAGAATTATTTTTTATTTTATTGTTTGGTAACTCCAATGAAAGTTAAAAAAATAATAAATAGAAAAATTGCTTCAGAGATATTTTAAAAAAAATATATTTTTTTAATTCCATCACCCTGTATCTCGAAATTTACATAAATTTTTAGATCTATGTTACATAATCTTTTTGACTTAAATTCGCTCAAAGAATCAAATTTGTCCAAGTACTTAATTAACATTTTGTGTACCTCTTAAGTTTTATTTTTATTATCAACAAATAGAGCAAAATCTGAATAATTCAGATATTTCCAGAGTTAAAGTAAGTCTTGCCATATTTGTTTTCACTTATTTTACAAAAATTTATATTTTTATATATGTTTTTTAATCAATATCTTAATTTAACTATATATGCACATGGTTGGGTGGAACATTTATATGTATTTGAAAATAGGGCCTATCCTGTTATTCAAAAAATTATTTTCGACGCCTAACATGACCCATATGAAAATACCTTTTGTTAAATATGGTTTCCAAATTTTCAGGATTACGATTACAACTACGACTACTCAGATTTCACCTTAAAACCAAGCACCCACAAACCATCAACTGAAGCTGGATCATCGCCGCCATCACCCACCACTTCAGCTCCAGAGAAACCATCTTCAACATCAACACCATCAGTCGCGGTTTCAATCTCCACAACACCCTCCAAAGAACCACCGGTAAGGAAACAAGAAACACCCGCGACAAACAAAAATCCAGACAAACCAGCTAAACCGGAAGCGGAAAAACCTTCAAACGAGATGGAGAAACCTTCAACTACGTCTGCCAACGTCACTGAAGAAGTGGTCGAAATAGTAGAAAGTTCTACCGTACCACAAAGAGAAAAATTCGAAGAACCCAATTCACCTGGTAAGATAAAAGTACAAATCATCGAAACCCCAGTGGGGATAGTACCTGGCGAGGTGTCCGACAAAGATAGCATTATTAAGGAAGGGGAGGTACTGCATATAAAGAGGTGCGCAGCGGGATTCGGGAGGGATAAGTTGGGGAGATGCAGGAGGTTGAGGAGGCCAGGTTCCAGTTCACCTCACTTACCGTAAGTAGCGCAAGATGTACAGGATGTAATATTACAACGTTCAGAATGAAGGACCGTTTTCCACGTCAAAATTTAAGAACCTTTTTTCTATAAACATTTGCCTTCGTTTTTAAGTGTGTACAGTGTTGAAATTTAAGAAAATATATGATATAAATATTCTAAACATCTGATGAATAAATGCAGATGTTCTGGTTAAATTTTCCTTAATAAATTATGGCACTTCACTGGGAAAATTTTTTTTTGCATCTGAACAGATTTTGTAGAATCATTTTATCAAAACCGAAAGTTATATAAAAAAGTCAAAAAGTCATATTTGTTCAAATTAAAATTTGAATTTCGATAAAATATTTTTTATTCCAGTAGCATGCTTTAATTTATATTTAAGGAAAATGTATCCAGCAAATGTCACAGTTACTTCACTTATTTGTGCAAACAAAATTCGACTACAATATCTTTATTTGTTTAGATGTTTAGAAATATAACTTTTATTTTTCAAAAGTGCAACATTGTATCATTTTTGACTCGTTGTAGTGTCACACCCCTAGATACAAGGTGTTGGCAAATTAATTTTTTTTTTAATTAAATTTGTTTATACGTTTTTAAAAAGTAGTAAAACTAATAGCTTCTGGTTTCTTTTCAGGTATAGTTTTAGTAGATTAGCTAACAGTTTGGCGTCAAGGCTTAGGCAATCATCATCAGAAGAATCTCTACCTTCATCAGAATCCTCAGAAGACTAGTGATTATTATTTAAATTTTAGCTTTAATTTAATTTGTGGTATATTTATTTATAACTTATTATATTTAATAAAAATAAATTAAAACTTTCAAACTTTTTAAGAATATTTTCCTAACGTATAAAATGTAATTTTACATAATTTCTAACTTTTCTCTCATAATCACCAATAAGACCAAGATCTGTAATATCATTACTTCTACTGAGCAATCGATAGATGATATAAAAATAGTTGAAAAATGTACTCTTCTTTCACAAAATTACAGAGAGTCAATGACATTCCCTTAGAAGAATTATAATTTTTATGCTCTTAGGTATTTTAATTATACCAGTAACATATGTAAAACGATGCACTAATGTAATCAGATTG
Source organism: Anoplophora glabripennis (assembly GCF_000390285.2). Lineage (NCBI taxonomy): Eukaryota > Metazoa > Arthropoda > Insecta > Coleoptera > Cerambycidae > Anoplophora > Anoplophora glabripennis. The sequence continues at coordinate 1,056,785 of NW_019416249.1, forward strand.
TACATTAATTTGATGAATTATGCATAAGATGACTGCATTACCAAGTTGTTTTTACCTCAGCAGCATAAATAATAAGTGGGTAGCCACAGTATTCTACTTAAGTTCCCAGAATACAAAAAAGTCATCAACCTGCAACCTCTGATATTACAGTGTCTTTTTTGTACTCTTACACGATGCACAATTAACATAATTTTATAAATTATTGGTTGTGAACCAGAGTTGTAAAAACTCTGGAAATCTCGATACTGTATCGCTTATTACAGTTAAAACTCGTTCCAGGAGTAGTCTTCTATACATTTCATTTTAAAAGTTCTCATATGATTTAAAAGAAATTATTAACATCAACACACAAATGTAAATACATATTTTGAGCATGTTGATGCTGAGTACGTCGCGCAATGATGAAAATTAGTAAAACGTTGACAAATGTATAATTAATAGAAAGAAATGAACATATATTGACGTTTTAAATGTAAGTCAATGGGTCAGCTAAATATAGAAATTTAAATATGTGTCTATATTTAACGTGACGTGAGATAATTTAAGACTTTTGCATATTTGGCAGTTCAGAATGTGAATGACTGTGAATTAAGTAAATGCAATTTTATTACTTTTTTTCGAAAACGAATATTAATTAAATTATATTATTTTAGTATTTTTTAGCCAGCATTTTCAAGAGAAACTGTACATTTAAAAATAACGCATGCAGTTTGGTATCCACATGACAGTTGATTCTTTTGGAAGTCTTCACATATGTTTCTGGTGGTCAAAATACTTAGGGTGGTTAGTGTCTCGTCCTTGGAACGCACCATTTTTTGTGTGTCTATGTTATTAGAGGAAATAGATAGGGAAGTAGATTTTCATAACTATTAATATGTCATTAAGGAAAAGATAGACTGTTCAGATTGAACCGAAACAGCATTGTTTTTGATTATTATTTAAATGGCTATTCATTTAAACTTTTTATGTATACCTAACTAAACACGTTTTTTAAAACAATTTTTTATGACTTAGGTTATACTTTATTATAAATAAACGCAAAACGACTTACCACTGATCTGGAGCCAATTTGTTAAATTTCCCAGGAGGATGAGCATTAGTCTTGTCTTGTTCATGTATTCTCAAATTATGAAATCAGTGAGGAATATTATTCCTCCAATAAAGGAATTTTGGTCTTCCTCGGCTCAACAACACAAGATAAGCTGAAATAAAAATACTACCTATGTTAATTTTTTAAAATATCTTTCGAAAGGAAAAACGAACAAAATAAAAACACAAATTTGTAGCTTTGATAAAGATTGGTGTGTCACGTCGTTTCAGAAAACCGAAATTAAATGTGACAACTAAATGCGGTTTACAGACAAAATTAAAAAATATAGTAATGTACAGGATGACCCATTTCAAGTTAACAAAATTATATGATGGCCAGAAGAAATGGGTCAGCCTATATAATCAATCGAAAACAGTTTCAACCTTAATTTGGACCATTTTTATACAAGATGTTTCCTAAGTACGATCAGAGATCAGCGACAAATACTAAGAGTACCTTCTGTACGTAAAATTGAATGGAGAATAGGTTTAGTCAAAATTGTCATACCACGCGATAGAAAAAAGTTATGGTTATTTAAACATTACACAAAAAAAAAGTAAAGTAAATATTTGAGTTTATCATCATCAATAGTCCCAGTTTCAAGAATTTCGTCAAATTGCCATGTTATTGAACAAAAATATAATCAAAATACCAAACAAAAATTTTTTCTTGGACGCCCTGTATCTTAAGAACCAATCCGTTGCGGGCCCATGTTCATATGAACTTTTTATCTTAAACTTAGTCAAAGATTCATCCTTTAAGGTTTGCACAAATCTTAATAAACACCCTGTATATGATGACTTAGCACTAATAATATAATAACAACTAATTAGTCTTATACTTACTTACTTATGTCGTTTGAGTTAAATAAAATCGAGATACCTAATACATAATTAGATTTATCTGTCTGTATAATGTTGTAAACTACAGGGCGATTCACAAACGGTGACCAAAAATGAAACCTGCATTCTTTGGTGAATTTTAAGGGGTTTGTCCTAGGTATTAACTAGAGCGCTTCGTTAAAAAGATATATGGTGTTAAACTTAAAAAAATATTTGTAATGTTTTTTAATAATTTAAAAACTAGTACCTACGTGAAATAATTTGAAATTGGGCACATGCGTATTTATGTAAACATTGTCCAAAATCTGAGGCCTTTTTCTAAAATTTAGATGCTTCAGTGGCATACTTTCTAAATAAAATGGTAGGCCACTGTTTTACGGTAATAATCATGTTATTTTCGAATTCGTCATTCGTGTACAAATTACTACACCCTTATGTTTTTCGACATAAGATTTTCGAGTAAAATTTAAAAAACGAACTGAAACCACCGGACACTGACAGCTTAGTTTTGGAAAGAGCATAAAATGTTCACCTTAGTGGTTTTTTGACCATGCTGATATTTTAACACCGAAATTGTTGTCTACTTGCAATCTTAAAAATTTCGCGCATTTGTCTGAGTTTGCTAAACATCACCGACAGAAGAACCTCAGCTGTGTTCAAACAGTGAAATGAAAATAAAAACACTGTGTGTTAGCTAAGTTATCAATTAATAATTTTTTTTTTTCACACCAATTTACAAAACACAAGTTGTTCATATGTTTCAACTAAGTGGCATCCGCAAAACTGATATTAGCAAAACTACAGAAGACTCGTCTTAAATGAGACACCCTGTGAAAACAAAAATTCTAAAAATACGATAATTTCTCAAGAATACATTTTGAGGGTTTTGGAGGACTTCCGCCTTAAAACTTTTTTATGCATCCACCCCATGTCCAGAAGCCCTGGCCCTTGTATCTTCTGTCTGCTTCTTCGTGGCTCTGTGTATGTGCTGCAGCATTGAGGTCGCTCATCTCGTTCCCGTTAGAGACGAGGCACTTCACTTACGGTAAAACGAGTCTCCGGCCAAAAGGAGGCTATCTGCCCGGACAGTTGACAGTCGTTATCCACTCAGTGCACGGCCAACATGATGAAAATTTTAATTCTGATCGCCGTCGCGGCGGCGGCGAGCGCTTCGCCTATACCTGGGGGCAAGGAAGTGAGCGAAAGGGTGCTGTACGACCAGAGGCAACAAGGTAACTATAGCGAAAGCTAGGATTATATAGTATATGGGTATATCTAAAGTAATGTATTTCGTATATCAAAATTAATCGCAAATATGTGATATTTGTTGCAAAACATGTTTTATTTATAGAAAGGAATAAATATATAATTATGTTTAGAAAAAAATCTCAGTCATTTTAAATCTTGGTATGATGAGTTGTTATTCACAAGGTATAACTAAAGTAGTTGGGCAAATTTTAATGGAGAATTCTATTTACGCCACAAAAAAAAAGATTCGTAGGAAAAGTGTTTATTTGATTTATTATTATGGTTATTTCAAAAATAATAATAATATGACGCTTTTAACAATAATTACTTGAAGATAACACATTTGTAGAAATATAAACTATTATTACTATATAAAGTCGATTATTTGAATTTTAGTGACAGCTTACTCAGTCTTTTCCCATTAATATCTTCCTCAATTCATATATATGTGTTATAATGGCTTTGAATCTAATACTCTCTTAGTTACTTCTGGTATACCTCAAGGACCTAACCTTGGACCATTTTTTTTTGTTTTATTTATTAATGATCTATCTTTAACACTAAAATCTAATCATTTGTTTTTTGTCGGTGACTTAAAACTATTTTGGATATACCTACATTACATTAATGATTATTTAATCTTACATAAATGTCTAGATGTAATTACTAAATACATAGTGTTTTGATAATCAGTTATCCATATTGTTCTTTACACATAAAACTTGAACCTCTTTTATTTAACTATAATCTTAACGGTAAATTTTCAAATGATACAGTAATGTTAAAGATCTTGGAGTTATCATGAACGAAACATTTTCTTTCATTAATCATTTACTGTAATTAGATTACATTAAATGGTTAATATTTGCTATTAGAAACTAGTCGTCTTTGATTACTGTAGCATTATTTGGTAGGTACTTTCTATAGAATTTATTCCTTTTTGAACTATGTAAATGCGACATTAAAGTTTGGTGAAGCATTTTAACTACACCCTGCATATCTAATAAGTAAATTATGTTTAAATTTCAAACTAAGAAGTGCTGCAGGTCTTCTAAAACCATGTAATAATAAAGTATCATCGAAAAAACGAAAATATTATTCCTATAATGTTGTTTTCTTTCAATCTGTTCAAAATTGGAGACACAAATAAGTTATTAATGCACCAAACTTATCAAAAATATTTAATAACATGGAATGTAAACAATTTTAATTAAAATATTTATAAACATTATATTTAATCATATCTTTGTTCCGTACATCAAGACAACGAATTGATAAACTGGGAAAATTAGAATATATATTTTCTCATTACATTTGGCACACAATATTACGTCTTAATTTTGATCTTTCTATGACCTAAAATGATATTACTGGCCTCATTTTCACGAACGTAAGATATGATAAAGATATAACTACTACGACTGACATAATTGCTCATCGAAGCGCCGAATTTTCACTTCCAAAGTGACACATTTTCTATACGAAAATTGAAATGAACATATAAAATTTCTAAATAATTTTCGTCAAAATTTTATGGTTATATTTATATTAAAATTGTTTTTTCTTTTNATTCCGGAGATATAAACAAAAAATCAATTTTTTTTTAACAACTTTAACAACCTGTATCTCTAAAACGAGGCCGTTCTAGACCTATGTTTACAAGGCAAACACCTATTATTTTAAAGAGATCTATCTGCCCTCGAAGTTTCCTGCATAAAATTCGGACCACCCTGTATATGTGTTATAATGGCTTTGAATCTAATACTCTCTTAGTTACTTCTGGTATACCTCAAGGACCTAACCTTGGACCATTTTTTTTTGTTTTATTTATTAATGATCTATCTTTAACACTAAAATCTAATCATTTGTTTTTTGTCGGTGACTTAAAACTATTTTGGATATACCTACATTACATTAATGATTATTTAATCTTACATAAATGTCTAGATGTAATTACTAAATACATAGTGTTTTGATAATCAGTTATCCATATTGTTCTTTACACATAAAACTTGAACCTCTTTTATTTAACTATAATCTTAACAGTAAATTTTCAAATGATACAGTAGATAATGTTAAAGATCTTGGAGTTATCATGAACGAAACATTTTCTTTCATTAATCATTTACTGTAATTAGATTACATTAAATGGTTAATATTTGCTATTAGAAACTAGTCGTCTTTGATTACTGTAGCATTATTTGGTAGGTACTTTCTATGGAATTTATTCTTAAAGACCTATTAACGGCACGATCTTAACTTTTTGAACTATGTAAATGCGATATTAAAGTTTGGTGAAGCATTTTAACTACACCCTGCATATCTAATAAGTAAATTATGTTTAAATTTCAAACTAAGAAGTGCTGCAGGTCTTCTAAAACCATGTAATAATAAAGTATCATCGAAAAAACGAAAATATTATTCCTATAATGTTGTTTTCTTTCAATCTGTTCAAAATTGGAGACACAAATAAGTTATTAATGCACCAAACTTATCAAAAATATTTAATAACATGGAATGTAAACAATTTTAATTAAAATATTTATAAACATTATATTTAATCATATCTTTGTTCCGTACATCAAGACAACGAATTGATAAACTGGGAAAATTAGAATATATATTTTCTCATTACATTTGGCACACAATATTACGTCTTAATTTTGATCTTTCTATGACCTAAAATGATATTACTGGCCTCATTTTCACGAACGTAAGATATGATAAAGATATAACTACTACGACTGACATAATTGTTCATCGAAGCGCCGAATTTTCACTTCCAAAGTGACACATTTTCTATACGAAAATTGAAATGAAGATATAAAATTTCTAAATAATTTTCGTCAAAATTTTATGGTTATATTTATATTAAAATTGTTTTTTCTTTTTAATTTATTGAGTTGTACAGTAAGACTTATTAAAAACATCCCTCTTTTTTTTTGGGGGAGGCACAATTCGAATTATTTTATTATCATGTAAAAATGTACTACTTGTTCTTCCAATTATGATGATCCAGTTGGTAACCCATGACTTGCTACGATTTTTCTTGGAAGCGATTTTTCCATTCCATTATCTTCTGCAGATTTTATTCTATTTCTTTAAACGATAACATAACTAAATTACTGTTCAAAATGTGCACATTTCATTAATATACAGGGTGTTTACAAACTTGGAGGTTAAATAAATATAGGCGCAATATAGTAGAAACATGAAATTAGATATTTTTTATATTTTTGGTATCAAAGAACATTGTTTGACATCATTTGAAAAGACTTTCATAAAAACTTTTTGAAATTATTTGAATTAGCTTTAATACCTTTAAAATACAATAAATTTTTTAAATTCAAATTTTAAACCCTGAATTCAGTCTTTTAAATTATGGCCGAAAAAAATAGATTTTTTTTTATTTAAACTAACTCAGTGTGCGTGCGTGAATATGGCCTTTGCTGGAAACACGAACAAGAACAATCACAAATAGCACAATATTACAAGCGTAACATTTAATTTCATAAATAGTAATTTATTTAGGGAATGTGGATATGTCTCCGCGACCCCTGATCTAGATTTAATTTTGTGCACTCCATTTATGATTCCTACATTAGTTCTGATGACATTCAACTTATTCAGGTGGTTTAAAACGCCTGTTTCAGGTTTATCCGTGAAATTATAAAACATACAGTTGCTGCATTATACTTATTTGTATCTGTATCATAAAATTATAAATTTCAAAGCATATCTCATTATCTTTATTGTAAAGTAAACTGATGTACATAATCTTCATGGAAGGTTTAACGGTAGATTAACATCTCTGATCCATAAGACTGAACAATTTTAACGCTATTTTTCTCATCAAATAATTAAAATTTATAATTCTTTATCGTCATTAGTAAAAAATTTGTCTGTCATTCGTTTTAAATCTGATTTTAAACAAGATCTTTTCCATAACCAGTAGAATATTTATCCTTTTCACTATGTACCTACTGTTTTTTGCTTTAATGTCCTCCATCTACTTGTTTGTTATAGTTTATATGTTTAGACCAATATGTCATTATTAGGATGTAATTTAATTAAATTATATATTTATGATTAAGATGAAAAACAGAGAACCTTCTTGTACCAGGAAACAGGAGTTCATTTGATCCTTGACAATTTCTATAGTTATACATTTTTTATGATAATATTTTTTTGTATAAACTCCATTGTTGCGAAACAATATTTCATTATTAATCATTTTTTCAGGAGAACTAAACGTTAGAGCGGATCTCAAAAACTTCATGATCCTTATCATCCCTACGCCCTCCGTACCGAACGCTTCGAACACGGCCACTCTACTGGACCTCCTCTCCAAATCTCTACCTTCCAGGCCACACCTGAAGCGGATCAAACCCACGTTGGTACCGACACCCGACGCGGCAGAAGAGACCCAACACTTCATCGAAGCCAAATCTGCTCCCTATCACGTAGACATCACCAAAACCAAAGAGCAGTTGGCTAAACTACGCCCCGGCAATGAGGAAATCTTACTAGCAACCTCCCCGAACATCGCTCTGGTCAAATCAGGGTCGGACTCGCCCTCCGTGAGGATGTCGAGGTCTTCAAGGGCGTACGTCTTCACCGCGCCGACAGAGGAAGAGTACACGGTGACCAAAACCGAGGATGTGAAGAAGGTGGTGAAGAAAGATGGCAAAAAGTTTATGAAAGAGGCTCCCACTAAACATACCTTGGAACTGTTGGGGGCGGAGAATGAGCAGTGCGGTCCGGAAATGGAGAGGGATTCGAAGGGGATTTGTAGGACAAGCAAGACTTTATAACTGTTTAGATTTTCTATATTTTGTATGCCTAATTTATTTGTAATTAATTTATTGTAATAAAATTAAGTTTTATATTAATTGCATTTGTTTAAATGGAAAAGAATTATTATAAACTGTGAAAAAATGGAATGCACTGAAATTTGATACAGATAATTTTTAAGTTTTCTAAATGCGTCAGTGTTGTTAGTTTTTGACAATATACTAGATCTCAATAGCTAAGGCTTTTCCTTGTGACACTTTATGACATCTTTTTTGAGGTTATGTTCCTTACAATTTAGTTATGTCATAGTCATATAATAATACTAATGCGTATATAATTTAATTTTGCATTAGAAGGTACTCTTGGTCCATACCTAAAAGATAGATCAAATTAAGCTGAATTAGATCAAGTGATCTCAGTATATTTTTTTCTTAATCATTTATCGTCTTTTCTTTTATTCCATTTTAACTACCTACCTAATACTAAAAACTAGTTTAAAACTGGTCAGTCAATTGCATTTGTCTCAAAAACAGAGATTTCGGCGGTGAATACACAATTTTTATGTAAAATTTTTGACAATGTAGCAGGTACTTATAAAAATGTCGTCAAACGTCAAGGTCGCTATCAAATGTCATTGGAAAAGGTCTAAAAGATAGTTAAAAATTAGTAACACTTACGTATTTCAAATCTCAAAAACTTACTCGTACTTATTCTAACTAATCTTAATTATTCTTTTGAACTCTTCTTCGTAACTATTCTTTTGAAAATTTTATTTAAAAAAATCATCTCTGATCTACATTTTTTTATTACTTTGAAAAAACTATTGAAGATGTAACTCATTTTGTGAAAATATTTCAAAAAGTGATTATTTGCATTAAGTACTTAAAAAAAATTGTAAGAACCTAAGTCCTAATAAATAACGTAATTCTAGAGAAAAGGTCATTCAAATTTTTCAAAAATATATTCTTATGCAAATAAAGATAAGTAATATTTCTCTTATAATGGCCCAAAAAATCCAGACCCCGATTTTTTTTAAGTACTTACTTAATCAAATTCCACCCTGCATTTAAAATTGAAGCATGTTACATCTTGTATAAAAGTATTAATATCCGTCTATATCAACATTTTGTAAAAAATAGAATATGAGAAACTCAAATTTAAAATGTAAACGTCCTATTCCATCATTAATCTAACTCACCCTGTAAACAGCAATTTAAAATTTTCAATTAGGTGGGTAATTATTTCAACAAAATTAATTCAATACAACTTCATACACATTCTTACGCTTTGAATATTGGATAGTATTTTTTTACGCATTCATAAAATATTGTCGTCTAAAATATAAAATGGCAGTAGTGCATATAGGGAATTTCTGTTTATCAAATGGATGAAATATTAATGTTGTCGTTGTCGTAGACGGCGCCACTGATACGAAAAACAGTGATGTGGCTTTGCGAGAAAGTAGTTGTCAAAGTATGACAAAATGTGTAGTTTTAAGTCAATATATTTTGTTATATTTATATTAAATCTATATAAAACGCACGCCGAAATATCGGACAAGAGGTTATGCGTGGATCAGGAATGCAATGGTAATGATTCCATCCGAAAACTGCCTTAACCTATTTGACATATGCCCTAACTTTCAACTTGCTTTCTTTTAGAACCCGTGTCTCTCGCAAAAACTCTTCTGCGATATTCCAGTCCTGACCCTAGAATACTATCGTTTGCCCCCAACACAGAAATAACAATTTACAGCAAAGAAGCTGGGTCCGAAACGAATTTATGGGGTGCCGTAATTAAAGGAAAAAGGGGCTATGTACCCAAACACTTAGTTAGGGAATATAAAGTGTATAAAAAACCAACTCTATTAGTAGATACGGAACTAAACCAAAAACCGCAAGTGCCTGAGGATGGTAGTAAGAAGAATATCGATCCTGATAATGTTAAACAACCATATGAGATTGTAGATGGTACCACTATTTATTTAAACCCTCAAGATAGTATTACTCCAAGTAGTACAGAGAACCCAGTCCTGTCAACTTCTTTGCCTCCAATTAATAATGTAGATAACCAGTCTGCCCCAGGTATTAAACAATTTAAAATTATTATTAAAAATCTTCGTTACGAATGGTTATTAGTTATATTTTTGTGGAATAAATAACTATACTACATTTTGAATTTTTGTAGTCTTAAAGTTTTATCTCATAATTTGATATATAAGAAATCACTTTACCAATTACCAAGTACATATGTTTGGTTTAATTTATATATGCACACATAAATTTTTTGTTAATTTTGCGCTAAATTAAATATTTATTCATAAGAACTTGCAAATTTAAATTTTATGCAGATTTGTATTTTATTTAAATTACACAATCGGGAGAACTAAAATTAGTTAAATAAATAAATCCATTCAATAAATTTATTTTTCTTATTCCAATAACAGATTTATTTTTAGGCAATTCAAAAGAAAAAGACATTAGTAAAGAAACCAACATCCAAAAATCAGTTCTTGAATCAGTTTCATCATCTTTTTCCAAATGGATCAATGACGATACAGATTCCAAGGAAGTCGAGGCAGAAGATGAGGATGATGATGATGAAGAAGGGGATGAAGATGAAGATGATGATGAAGAAGAGAGTTCAGAGGATGATCTTCAAAAAACTGAAAATAAATTGCCAGAAGAAATCCAAAACGTGGCACAAGATGTAAACTCGTTACACAATTTACCACCCGGAATCAAAATTTCTCCTTACAGCCTTGAATTAGAACAGCCACTGGATAGTACTAATGATGTAAACAAAGAAGATAAAGAACAAAAACCGCTCCAGGAATCGAGTAATTCTGAACCTATTTCAGCACCAACGAATAATGGAGAAAGTCTTGAAGCAACAAATGAATCAACAGAAAAACAATCAGCTGAAACAGTGAAGTCTGAGAAAATTGAAGAAACTAAATCAAGTGAATCTGAAAAGAATGAAGAATTTAATAAAGAAACACAAGGTACAATTGATATAAAGTCTGGAGATATAGAATCAACAGTTGTAAATGTTCCTGAAGATACAAAACCGATTGAATATGAAAAAAATGAAGAATTAAATAGAGAGGCAAATATAAAATCTGAGAGTTCAGCTGAGTCAGTTACAGAACCTTCCATAGGTATAGAGTCAGTTACAGAACCTTCTGCAGGCGTAGAAGAAGAGCAGCTGCCTTTTCTTGATGTAACGACCCCAGACCCTTTGGAAATAAAAGAACAAGGAGATACAAAAACTGAACAAGTTATTGATGTGCCATCTTCGCAAGATATACAAGAAAATAAAAACATAGAAGTTGATTCCTCTGTTACAAATGAGAATGTTTCAGAACTCCCAGAAGCTACTGCTTCAGTTACATTAGATTCACACTCTGATACAGAGATTCAAAAACTAACAGCTGACGAAGGAGAAAATTCTCCGGATAACACACAAAATGATTTAGGTGGAGATAAACAAACCGAAAATAAAGAAGAAATATCTGATGAAACAGTAAAAAACATCGACTCAAACTACAACCAAAATGATTTTAATGATGTGTCTACTGAAAATACCGAAGAACAGCAAAATAATGTTGCAAATGAAGTACCCGATCATGAAGAAAAAATTGGTAATACCATAGAAGATCAAAATCTTGATAGCACATCTACAGAAAATGTTGATACTTCCAAAGAAATTGTTGAACCAGTTGTGGGTAATAAAGAAGAAATATTCATTGATAATGAAATGAATGACCAGGAACAAATTGAAGAAATTAATAATGATGTTAAGGAGGAACTTCAAAGTAGTGAGACTGAAAATATCGTTGAAACTTCCCCAGAAGAGCCAGTTGAAATGCCTCCAGAAGAAAAACATGAAATCCCTCCGGAAGAGTCAAACCAATTGTCTGAAGAAGGTGGAGGAATCTGGTCAGGGCTGTTTTCATTTTTCGGAGGGAGTGACAGTACGAATATTGAAACTAAGGAAGAAGAAAATGGATGTGCATCTCAATATTCCGAAAACCCCTTTATTTCTGAAGACCATTGTGATGCCAGCTCAGAATCGTGTAATGTAAGCAAACAAGAAGCAGTGCTAAGTAAAAGTGGATTTTTCGACAACATTGAATTGAAGTTTAACTCGGATTTCTTCCTCTTACTCATTACCACCGCAGGATCAGTTATTATATTCCTATTTGTGTATATGGCTCTCGACAGACACAAGAGAGAAGCACCACTAGTTGCGAGAGTAAATAAACTCGAAAAAGAACTGCTTATCACGTTAAAAGAAAATGAATTGCTTCAAGAGAAAGGTACCTCGGCAGTGCAAGAAGTAGAAAGTGTACCGAATGAAGTTGTCGAACAACTTACTCAAAGATTAGCAGAAGCTCAGCTTACCCAACAAGCTCTACAGGAAAAAGTTACAGACCTAGAGGTGCAGCTTGAAGACAAGGCTGCACTTGAGGACCAAATAGAGGGTCTGGAGAAAGAACTGGAAACTAGTACTGAAGTTGGCATGGAATTGAACAGGATCATATCCGAGATGTTGGACCCTACCAACGGTAGCGATAGGCTTAGGGAGAATGTGGAACAACTACAAAGACAACTGCTTGAACAAAAAGACACCATTAACAATATAAGTGAGACCTTGCAGGAGAAGGAGGCGGAGAATCGTTTGTTACGCAACGAATTGGAGAGAAGCAAAAAAGTGGCAGGCGATCTTCAAAGCAAAGTTGACGAAATGGTGGAGAAAATTTTGAAGATCGAAAGAGAGAAAGATCAACAACAGAACAGTTTGCAAAGCGAGATTTCCATGTACCAGCAGAAATACAATGAAGCCGTCAGGAAAGAGGATGTCTTAAATAATGACATTCAGGTATGTATAGTACGTTTGATCTATTCAACATAGTATTACGTGTTTTAAATGTTTTGATCCCTCATTTTGAAGGTAAATTACAAAAAAATGAAAAGATAAAAAATTCTGAAAAAATAGATAAACTAAATAAGATGCTTTGTATTCGAGTCTTCCTAAATTCCAACGTTTCGCTTCATGTTATAGGGACTTTAATTTGTCTTTGTTCGTCTATACATTTCTGGTAGATATTTTATTATTTTGTTTATCAAAGTTAATTGTTGGGCTAATTTTACCTTATATGCAAATAATTTAGCCTCATTGTTAATAATAACGAAAATATTAACGTTTCAACATTTTTCCTTCAATAATTGAAAATCTGAAAAGTGTCTTGTTGCAGAATAACCATACGACTCAAGAAAAGTCTACTTTATGACTTATTCAATTTTCACATTAGTTCTAGAGAAATTAATTGCCAATTATCATTATATTTGAAACCATGTTAAAATTAAGAATATATTTTATATTACCATTGAGTTTATAAACTACGCTAACAGATAACAGATAAGTCAAAGTAAGGGCTGACGCTTGCTCATAAATTGTAGGTAGTCAGGATCCATTGCGATCATGCTCTCATCGACTACTACTATCCAAATAAATGAAATAGACCCGTGAGTATGGAAACTGATATTAAGAAAACGTAGGAGCGAAAAAATTGAAATTTGTACCATATACAGGCTGTTACAAATTCGCTTCTCACAACAGGGATCTCGGAAATGGTAAGAGCTACGAAGTAACGACCAACATTATGCCTTTAAAAAATCAAAGCTAACATGATTAGTTTTCGAAATATTTGAAAAAATCCGAAATATTGGAAATCCGTTTTTGTTTCATTTTAGCCTTGTTTGAGGTGATATTGGAAAAAGAACAACACTTTCTAATGGCCACTTTTTGCCCTCTATCGAATGGCATAATCAAATTTTGTATGTAACGTTTCGTCTCTCCAAAACCATCATCAACTTCATTTTTTTAAATACGACCCTAGAAATTTTATTACATTTTTTGCAAGCCTTCATAACCCCTAATACTGTACTGCCTCAGCCCAAACTTATTATTAATTTATCTAAATTTTTTATTTAGATTTCTTTGTTTATTGAATTATCGTACACTGTAAGTGTCGTTAGACCCTGTGAAATCCATCTAGTTATTCGAACTATTACCACCACACGTTACAATGAAACATTTATTATTATTAACTATTACCATCCCTTACATACATAACTCAATAAGTTGTTGCGTCAAAATTAAAACATTATTACAATTTTTATTTTATTATGACAAATTAATTCTTAAAAATGCATATGAACAACCAAAATGCCAACTGAATATTATTCTTTAAAAAATTTCAGCAAATGTTCAAAAACATTTTCGTTTTGGCATAGGTTAAAAATGAAGGTCAGTGTAATATTATCGGTATTTATTATATCTGTAACTGCAACTGTGAAAGAGCATGTCAGATGTATTTGTATGAATATCCCGAAAAAAATAGATCGGAATTTGTTTGAATTTTGAGCACTCGAGAAGCCTAGAAATAACTATGGACAAGAGAACAAAACTCTAATAATGTTTTATTTTAATGCGTGGTGGTAATAGTTTAAATAACTAGATGGATTTCACAGGGTGTAACGACACTTACAGTGTATGATAATTTAATAAACAAAGAAATCTAAATAAAAAATTTAGATAAATTTAGAACGAATACACTGAAGATGAATTTTTCGAGACAAAACGTCTGAATCTGGTTCGAGCTGAGGCAATACAGTATTGGGGGTCATGAAGGCTTGCAAAAAATGTAAAAAAATTTCCAGGGTCGTATTTAAAAAAATGAAGTTGATGATGGTCCTGGAGAGACGAAACGTTACATATAAAAATTGATTATGCTATTCGATAGAGGGCAAAAGTGGCCATGTTCTTTTTTCAGTATCAACTCAAATAAGGCTGAAATTGACTGAAAAACGGATATCCAAAATTTCGTTTTTTTTTCAAATATTTCGAATCATGTTAGCCTTGATTTTTTAGAGGCATAATGTTGGTCCCCTGATTACGCAACATTGCCCCCATTTAAGCTACTTCGAACCTCTTACCGTTTCCGAGACCCCTGTAGTGAGAAGCGAATTTGTAACAGACTGTATAGCCTCACTATTACTCTATTGTGTGCTAAAATTTCAGTTAGTTTCGTTATCTCATGTTTTAGTTATTAATGAAAATGTTGAAAAATCACGGTTTTCTGCGTACAAAATTGATACCTCTTATTTTAACTCGTAATTTTCTTGTTAATTCATAAAAAAATTCCAAATTTGTACTGACTATAAGTGGAAGTATTGTCTTTAGTACTGTGATGGTCATTTGTCTCAAAAGCTCTTCTTTTTTTATTTTTCAGCAAAACATAAGGGAGTGCTATCTGCGTAAATATTACGTTCTTTAAAAAAAGAAAAAAAACCTATAGGTAGTAAATAACTATAAAAAATCTGAAAAAAATTGTTAAAATAATACAGTTATAAAGGCTTGTACAATTTTATATACTTTGTATTAGTTATCCGGTCGTTCCCATAAGGGAGGGTGCGCGGCATGTGGAAGACGTTCAGAATGCAAGCAGTGGCAACTCAAATAATAAATTTGTAGAATAATTTTTTGGCTTGCTTTATTTTCATTTTTAATGGCTACTTGATTAAATTCTTCGAAAATCTTAGGAATTTTGTAATTTTATTTTTAATCTGTCTGGTTTAGTGTTAAATGTTACCGCAAAAAAATATTCTTGGACATGTTTTTAAAATTGTTATTGAGCCGTAAGTAGCACATTTATGTTAACCTTAATGTTAATTATGTATAAATAATATTTTCCATTACGGTTTAAGCGGTTTGAAATGTATCGCAAAATGTTAAAAAAGTGGAACAAGAATACAGGGAAACACAACATTTAATAGATATCTCTATAGATCCTTTAGTAATAAATGTGAATGATGACAATGACGATACAGATGGTGACAAGGAATTGGCTCATGATGATGAAGATGACGATGTATGTTTGTAAAATATGCCTTTATTGCCTTTAATAATGTTGACTATGTATAGGTTGCTTTGGAAAAATCTTTGTATTGTTTAAAATTCAGTACGTATTTTACAATACAAGATATATAAATAACCTACTATGAAAGTTTTCTTGATTTTTCAAGATACTATTTTTCATAACAAAAACAATAGTTTCATATTTCATAACTTCATACTATATCAAACCATTACTTTTGAGGTACAGTAGGTATCTTTGGAGGTAAAAATACAGAAATCGTCTCCATCGTCATCGATGCTTGAAGCAAGTTCGGGAAATCACATCAAAACCTTCAGCAATGCCACTGCAGCGAACCTCTTACATCGCACTCCTCGATCGGACCGTGAACGTAATTGACCATTCTGATACTGTTTTTAAGAATATCATATTTAAACTATTTTTTTAACAAATTTTTTCAGATTATTCTGCTTTGATTAAAAATAAAATAAAGAAGAGCTTTTGAAACAAATAACCTTCATAGTATTAAAGACAATGGTTCGACTTATAGTCAGTAAAAATTTGGAATTTTTTTATCAATTAACAAAAAAACTGCGACGCGTTAAAGTGGGAGGTATTATTTTTGTAGGCAGAAAACCGTGATTTTTTCAACATTTTCATTAATAACTAAAAAATGGGATAACGAACTTAACTGAAATTTTAGCACACAATAGTGAGGCTATACATGGTCGAAATTTCAAACTTTTTCGCCCCTACATTTACTTAATATCGGTTTCTAAACTCAGAGGTCTATTTCATTTATTTCGATAGTAGTTACACATTTTTCATCATGGTTTATTATATTTACCATTTCTATTATCCTATTATAACAGTTTAAGCTAAGAATTGCCTCTTTTTGAAGTACCTTTCTCAGGTCTGATGATGTCGATCCTGTTGTCCCCTGGCCACGGAGGGCCTAACTACCCCTAAACTTATGGGCAATGTCAACAATTAGACAGACCCTCTTGTTCTTTATGTCTAATGATATTACTAGCCTCTGGTGTTTCCAAAATCAAAGCTTCTATTGTTTAATTGAGAGTATTGAGACTCGATTTTTTCCTAAGTATTTAAAATGGGGAGTCAAAAATTATGTGGAGGAATCATCGGTTTATTACACTTTTAACTTGTGTATACTTCCCTATTTTATATTGCACAAGATTGGTTTTTCAAAAAGGAAGAATATTAAGATATATTTTTAAAATCAATTAGCCAAGTGATTTACAAATATCAATGCAGACTGTTACTTATGATTTACAGTAGAATAAAAAAAAGGAAGAACCACTTCAAATTTATCAAAATTTAATATCACTCTTAATCAACCATCAGTAAATGGTTATTAGGCTTTAGAGTAACTGGCAAAAATTCTATCTCGCATGTCATCAAAGATTGATTTCATTAATCAGAAAATGTCTAACTTTCCAACAAAAGCTAAACATCTGGATGCTGAGTGTATTGTTATCTGCACATATTCATATTTCTTATTATTTTGATTCTCTTGCATAAAATTTTCTAACGGAAGATCAAATTGTTTCTGTCATTTGTATTATTACGAAGTTGGAATATAAATCATATGCACTTATTTGTATTATCCGTGGATGGTCTCACTTGGGATACATTTTTATTTTTTATTATGAATAGTTGCAATAATTGTTATTTTTCTCAAGATTATTCGGGTACAACTGACTGAAGTTCAGAGACAGGCCGATATAAAAACCAAGGAGTACCAGACATTGAAAGAAAGCCTCAACAAAATGAAATCGCTGAAGAACGACAGCGAAGCCTTCAAATCATTGCTCGATGCCACCTCAATCAAAGCTGAAATTCAACAGCTGAAGGCTGAAAATGCCACCTACGCAGCACAACTGCAGCAGGAGCAGGCCGTAAAGGTAGGCTTTGAGAAAAAATATCAAGCAATAATGGAAGAAATCCGTTCACTAAAGGAGAAATATGAGCAAGCTGACAAGGAAAAGGTTGAAGCGAATTCGAGATTAGAAGTACTGAATAACTATTTTAAGAAGAGGGAGTCAGAGTTGCAGGAGTAGGTACAAACTGTTTTTATTTAATTCTGCTCTGACATAGATTTTTTTACAGAGAAATTATCAAGTACAAATCCATCTGGGACGCGAAGGAGGGTGAAGCCACATCCACCACCGAACGAATCAAGTACATGCAAGAGGAAATCGAAAATTACAAGTAAGGCCGTGTCACTTATATTATAAATGAAAATTATAGTGTAATTTTTCTTTTAGGGCTCATAACGAAACACTGAAACAAGAGATAGTCTCACAGGAGATAGATTTGAAGAGCCAGATCTCTATGCTGGAGAAAAAAGTCCATGAAAACTGGGTCACGGCGAGGCAAACCGAAAGGAAGTTGGAAGATGCGAGACAGGAGGCTGCCCAACTGAGGAATCGTCTGACTCTGAGGGAACGGGTTATTAACGAAGAGAGAATACAAAATAGTAAGTATTATTCTCTCAATTGCTATATAACAGGGTGTACATTAAATTTTTACCAAAAAAATAGATTTGAAAATTTTCGTGTGAAAATTTTTTGTCGATAATTATTTTTTCAATTATAATTACCGAAAAGTTTGCACTAAATTGGAATAATTTATTTTTATAATTATAAAAAAAAACAATGTTCCCTTCTAATAATTTTTGTTTGATTACCAAACAAGCACCACTTAGATATATTAGACGATTTTTGGTTTAAGAGAATATAGCGTTATTTTATTTGGTCAAAATTAAACAAAAAAACAAATTTATTGAAAAATATTTGAATTTTTTAATTCTAATGGAAATATTTTATTTTGCTTGAATTTAGTTTTCCGCATCGAAATATCACCAATATTTAGAACATTGACAATTTTTAGCACTTTTATTTTTTACATATGAGTTCCTCCCTTATTATTCAAGTTAAAATTATACAGTTCTGATAATTATAAATGGTATTAATGATTGAATGATATTCCTGTTCTTTTTTACTATTGACTTTATTTCACAAAAATATTTAAATTAGAGGGATATTCTACTTTGTCAGATCAAGAAATTGTTTCTTTTTTTTTTCATAAATAACCTCTAAAAGTCAAGTAAAGTATGTGGCAAAAAGGATTTTTTGGAATTCGATGTGTTTATAAAGTTACAGGCGTCGAACGGAGCGTTCTAGTGGCTCCCCCAGCTACCACGCTTCGTCGGTACCAATATTCTGTTATTTGGGCATCTACTTGAGCTTTCTATAACTCATGCTTGATGTAAGGTACAGCTGTCAGAAAACAGTCGGGCATTGTAGAATAATAATAATTTTTTGTTCTGAAACTGTCGAAACACATTTTACTCAAAACAGCATTTCTCAAAATGGTACCCATCATATCTAAAAAAGTTTTTAGCTGATTTTGCTGTAATTCCGCACACATCTTCTGTACACGTGTAGTTTTTGTCTGAATCAGACTGATTAAGATATCTTATATAGTTTTTTCTTACTTAGTGTCGAAAAAAAATGACGAAAAATGGACTTTATTTTCAACACTTCGGCAAAAATGCAAATTTCAATATTTTCATTGGATTCTAGTTCACATGATCTACAGATTAAAATGCCATTTCCTTTATTTCTGATGAACTGGACATACCATCATAATTTTTTACATGGATATTATCGGAGCGCTGTACAGTGGAATCTTGTCTTATTTCACCTTAAAAGAATTTTTGAACAACCTTTAAATATTGATAAATATAATATTAAAGTTCCAACATGGTGTTTTTCCAGTTCCATAAAAAAAATTCCGAAAAACATCCAAAAAAACAGCCTTCAAAGTAGAAGTTCAAGTGAAATTAGTAACATGTAGTTTTTTTAGTGTTGGTGGTCACTTACCAAAAATTAAGAAAATGACAATAAATGCCCAGTCACGTATAAAAATTACAACAAATATTTAAGATAACCAATTTTCTCTGTTATTTTAATAATTGTTTCAAAATCAATATTATCCATAATTTGCTAACATTTATTTTTCTTTCTTATAAACAAGAGCAAAGTCGATAGTTTAGTGTAAAGTTGCATTTAATAAAATGGAAGAACTGTGTAATAAAAGTACATAATGGTAAAGGTAATAAATTAATTCAAAACATAATTTTTTAAATTTAAAAATTAATCAAAAACGACTATCACATTGTCTGGGAAATTACCAATTTTTAATGATCAGTTACTTATCCATCACTAATTAAAATGAATGACATACACAAAAAAAACGCAGAAACTGTTTAGAAATGAGAAATCCGTCAAACATTGTTTGTCAAAGAAGATGGTAAGCATAATAAAATACCAATTCAATAGGAACATAATTTTTTAAATTTAGAAATGATTGGTCATTACCATTTATGTATAACATGAGCATTACAGAGAGATGACACCTTAGAAAAGAAATTCCCCAGTAGCGAATTTATTTTATAAATAAAAACCAATTGCAACTGGAATTTGAAAAAATTCCAAGAAATCTTAAATTTCCAAACCTATAAAATTCTCTAATTATTCCTGATACAAGGTGTTTTAAGTTTTTGAAAAACATCACAAATACACAAATATCTTGAATGATGTTTGATGTTGTAAAACTTGGGTTGGTTTTTTTTCTTTATCTATTCAACTTATTTTAGATTAAATAAAAATAGTAACTCGAAAAGATTAGTTTTTTTAAATAAAGTAGGAGAGATCTTTTATCCCCAAAATACAATTGTGAATCAAATGAACTTGATTGAACTTGACTTACTAAAAATTCCAAAATACTTACAATTAGTAGTGTAGAAATACTGAGCTGTTCGGTGAAGCGTCTGTGCCATATCTCTGTCACTTGTTGATATAATTGTATAAAAATTAAAAGAAAAATAGACTTACTTTTAGTCAATTTAACTTCATTAATCCAGATCAAACATTTTCGACATTTTTGTTTGTGATGTTTTTCAAAAACTTAAGGTAGTTATCAATTAAATGAACATTATTCGAGATAATTACAAACTTTCAGTATAATTAATTATACACTTGATAGATACTTTTACAAAATTCCAGCGCATTTTACCATAGAGTTTCTGAATTATGCTTAATCAAAGTTGACTATGTTTAGCATATTCTTAATGGTACTGCCTCGAAAAATGTTGTCATTACGATGAAAATGTTGCTGTAACTAAATAACCGCATTCGAGAAACTGCTCCAATTTTAGGCAAGACTAGTTTGTCTAGAAATACGTTATACATGACAATCTAGAAAGGACTGACCAGTTAGGATTGAAGATATTAATACTCAAAACTTTTAATTTTATTTGAATAATTATTCACATAAACGAAACGTGGCAACGTCGCGTGCTGACATGCAAAAAAATTTTTAACTAAAACCTTTCATTTCAGTTTCTGTTTTTCCTTTAAGGGAACTAATAAAATAAATCAAAAAATAAGGACGATTCCTGCAAAATTTTTTAAAAACTTACCAAACAATATTAATGCATCCACTTTGTTTAACACTAACCTAACCTAACCTTGTGCGCCATAAATATAAGTTTCCATCAATCTCTCACTTACACACAGCTGCACTCTGTACGACATTGTCAGTTGTCGAAACTACATGACTCAAATATGAGACTTACTCGAAAGTCTTCTAATTGACTTGAACTCCTTACTTAGGATATAATTACCTTAAACCTCACATTACTTGCTAATGAAGCAACTTCGGATTAAGGTATATTTAGTTTAATTATCATATTTTGCTATCAAGATTACAAGTAGCATATATTTAAACAATTACATTTTTATTTTAGGATTACAATCTCCGGTAGAACAGAACGGGGAGTTGCCGCTATCTCCCCACACTATAGACTCCCCTGCTTCACCGCCGCTACTCTACGGAGCAAGGGACCACATCACAAAATCTCCTCCCCTACCGGGCCTCCCGCCCTTCTTGCCACCACCTCCCGGTGCCCCCTTTATGCCTCCTCCTCTGCACGGCATGCCCCCCTTCATGCCACCACCACCTTCTATGTTCCCGGGGGACCACAGACCTCCTCCCCTAGGTCGAATGTCCTCGCCACCTTTGAATTCGAGATATTCACCCGATACCTCGGCTTTCTCGCCATACGATAGGCACAGCCCGTCGCCTCCTTACGATTCGGAATATGGAGCCTCGCCGCCTCCCATGAGGGGCTACAATCCTTATAACAATAGGGACGATAGGAGAGACTATAAAAGACCACCACATGGTAGGAGTAACGGTAGGAATGGGAAAGGTAAGTGTGAGAGTGATTTGGCGATAAGTACTGCTTGATTGGTTTTTCTTTTTTTTTTTGGGTATTTTGCCACACTCTTAAAAATTTTTTTTTAATAGTAAATAAACCCCTAAACAAACTTATTTTTGCCTAATTTGGAATCTTACAATGAGCAGTAGATACCACAGTCTATCAGAAAAATAACGGAGTTGCGTACCATTTCTGACGTTATTTGTTGTTTTGTTTGAAATAGACGATTCTGTAGTGTGTCTATAATGTACGTCAAAATATGATTTTTATGCACGATGGTGTAGGTGTCCATTTTGCATTAATTGTACGTGATTACCTAAGTAATACTTTCCCCGGACGTTGGCTTGGCAGAGACGGTCCATTTGCTTGGCTGCTTCATTCTCCAGACCTAACGCCATGTGATTTTTTCTTTGGGGCTTCCTAAAAACGTTGGTGTATAGAACACCAGTGGCAAATGAATTGCAGAACCGCCTATTTCAATCAAGACAGCAAATAACATCAGAGATAATACGCAACTCCATTCGAGCAGTAGCACAACGTGCTGAAGCATGTTTAACAGCAGACGGTGAAAATTTTGAACAAATGTTTGATACTGCTATATCTCAAAAAATACTGGTCTAATTGAAAAATCATAAAGACACTTTTTTATCACCTTATCTAGGTTAATATGATCCCACAGTCCTTGTCCGCAAATTTCGTTACACCCTGTATAATCTGAAAGCTGTATATCTCGTCTACAAAATGAGACCGCTATCATTAGACGTTATAGCGCTTAAAGTAACGGCACCTTTGTCACCTCGTCACAAAAACACCATGGAGCAGAGCTAATATTAAATTTTGTTTCAAGCTCAGTAAAACTTTTACAAAAACATTTGAATTGATGAAAAAAGTTTATGGGTGGTGTTCGAGTGGTATAAACGATTCCAGGGCGATCGTGATGCTTTGGAAGATGACCCAAAGCCAGACCGAACAAAAAACAAAAATTGCGATCAGTTGGTTGAAAAAGTGAAATCATCGCCTACGATGCGAATTCAATTGTGAAATGGATAGTGGAGGAATTATATACGACCAAAGACATGATTCACGAAATTTTGACAAAGGATTTAAACAAACGGAAAATCTGTGCTCGATTTGTTTCTCACGCCTTAAATGAGGATTAAGAAATTGCTCGCATTGAGTATTGCAAGAATCTTATTAAAACAACCAGACGGAACTGCACATTCCTGGAATCGATTGCAACTGATTATAAGACTTGGTACTGCAGTCACGATCCTCAAACAAAATGCTAGTGTTACTTGGTTCTCCGAAATCGAAAGAATTGCCTTTCCAAAAGTCGCAAGAGAAGACAATGTTGATTTATTTTTACGAAAGATATTATACTTCGGGAATTCGTTGCACAGGGTTACATTGTCACTGGTGAATATTATCTGGGTGTTATGGAGCCTTTGTGAAAGAGAATCGTTCAAGTGAGGCTCGAATATGAAGCGCTGGGAAGTTAGTTTTTGTTGCAGTGTCTCACAGGATCGTTGCTTTTCGTGAATTTTTAATAAAAAAAAAAGTGTGTACTTCAACATCCTCCATATTCGCCTGATTTATCCCCGTGTGACTATTTCCTGTTTTCCAAAACTCAAACTAGCAATGAAAAGAATGTTTTATGACAATGTTACACAAGTCTAAGAAGCTGTGACGAGGGTCATTGAAGCCATTCCGAAAAACAACTTAAAAATATCTATGATAGCATTGGTTGAACGTGCCCGGCGGTGTATTGATGCGCAATGTATTTTGAAAATTGGCAGAGTAACTAATTTATTGTTCTTTTTTTAATTTAAAAAATTATTTTTTCGACATACTGTGTATATCATTAAAAATACTTTTTGTAATATATGTTAATGCTTTGAAAGGTTTTCTGCTGTTGTTCTGAAAACAATATACGGGGTGTTCGGGAAGTGGTGAACAATCTCTTGTATTTGGGTAGTTCTTGTAAAAATGAATGTAACAAGCTTTTCCTTTGGGCTCACCCCATAATGATATTAAATGCTATTTGACATGACGCACAGTGGGAAATATTGGAAAAAATTCGAGCCAAGCGTCAAGACTAATCAAATAGTACTGATTTTTTTTTATTCTTTCCGAAATTACCTGTACTATAAAGTTCCAGTGAGGTAATTGGAATATATCCCTAGAATTTTTTTAAAATAGCCTCAAACTTGATCATACGAAGTTTGACATATTCGGTATCTAAAAATGAAAAAAAAAAAAAGGAAAATTATGTACTAAAGGCTGCCAAACAAAAAAAAATCACAAACGTGAAACATTCCTAAATCATGAATCTAGATCCAAAACATAACCTCAAATTTATAAATCTTAACCTAAAACGAACATACTCAATTTTTTCTAAACCTGTGAGTATAAACCCATAAAAATTGACATCTTTAACTTCAAAAGGTATGAAAATCTTAAGACCAATGATAAAAATTTAAAAAGTAGATCTATAAATTTTTTTGGGCAACTGTTGAGGACCTCTAAAGTAGCTTTCGTTAAATCAAACACATTGATAGAAATAACTTCAATTAACATAGTTTTTACTCAGAAAGTTGATTATTTGGGTAAATAATAAATAAATAATAACATAAATTAGGCTTTTTCTATGATTAAATATTATCTATTTGGCAGATGAAGTAGCTGAATAGGAAAAAAGAATAAAAATATACAGTGTTTTGTTTAAAATTTTATAACTTATTAATATGTGTAATTGTTTTAATGTCCACCTCTACTTTACGTAGTGGTCACAGTATAATTTAGCTAAAATAGGGCAATGTCAGAGATCATTGTAACAATTGTTTTCAAAAAATTTAAATGATTTTAAAAAATACTTAATACAATCAAATTAGTACCTAAGTATTTTTTTATCATAAATTAGTTTTATACAATTAGTAACATATCTACCAATATTAGTTAATCATATTATCATAAATTATGTAAAACAATTAAATTTTTTAAAACAATAGAATGTTTTTTTAATGCTTGGCGGTTCATCCACATTGACGTTAAACCAATAGGGTGACTTTAAAATAATACGTCGCCAATTTATACAAAAGCAATGTGTTGTTATAGTCTTTACGAAGTCAGTTGAACATGTAAAAAAACGCCTGGCAATAAAATTTTATGAGTTTCATAGACGTCCTAAGAATTTTTTTGATAAAGGTAAAAATTTATAATAATTTGTATATATGTAATGTGCAGAAAATTTCTATTATATGTTTATTTGGCCAACAACATATTTTAATTATTGTTTATGTCCTCAAATAATTTTAGTATATTGATGGTAAATTTTTGTTCCATTTCAAAAGGTCTCCAAAATGCCATATAATAATAATAATATTAGTAAACAAAATATCCCTCTTATTTCTCCCTTTCGCAATTGTAATATGAATGATTGATAGAAGGTGCCTATAATAAATTAAAATTACCTGAATCTCACCAAATTCTGCATTGCTGCACTGCACTGCTATGCAATTTGTCAGCCACGTGTCAACAGCTGAGATTTATTGTCCAGTCGCCCAGTTCGGTTGTCTGTGTACGCCAAATATGGGAACGAGTTTTTCAAATATTTCAATGCCGAG
Organism: Anoplophora glabripennis; assembly: GCF_000390285.2. NCBI lineage: Eukaryota > Metazoa > Arthropoda > Insecta > Coleoptera > Cerambycidae > Anoplophora > Anoplophora glabripennis. Next base: position 1,082,616 of record NW_019416249.1, read on the forward strand.
TTGCTGCATCAGTGACCGAACCTGGTACATACTGTCACCCTCTTGGTTCTTCAATTGATATTGGAAAGGCTACATTAAATTATTTCCCAGCTTAGCTTGACTTTCTAACAGTTGATTTAAAAAGGTATCAACTGGCAATGCAGTTTAAAAAACAAATTAGCACTCAAATATGTATGAAAAAGGAAGAATTTCATATTAGTATTCTAGGAAACACTACTTCTCATTGTGAAATTTCGAAGAAGGCAAATATAAATTTGATAGAGGGAACCTCTGGCTGTTCGTTGTGGCTTTATTATTTAATTTAATGTGATAAAATACTCGAAATTAAAAACAAATCCAGCAATTACAAAAAAAAATAGTGTTACACAATAATACTTATTGATGTTTTTTTATAGGTTCTGTGATGAGTTCGGGTTCAGACCACTCAAACGACTCGTTAGATAAAATAAATCGGAAGCAGTCGAAAATGGTTTAGCATTTTAGTTGTTGTTTCTATTAATTGTTCTCTGTTTGTCTGCGTTTATTTCTACTAATTATTTTAAGCCAAAGGTTGATTTTTACGCATTTCAGATATATGTATACAATTAACAACTTTGTCTTCTTCATTTGAGACGGACAGAATCTGAATTTAGACAGGTCGATAATTTTGATAATTTAGTGGTATTCTTTGGTAATTTCTTTTTAAATAAAATGTATAATTATGTAAAAATGTATAAAGCGCTGTTTAAATAAAATTATGTATATTATGGTGCGTGCACGTTATTTCCCTAACATTTTCTCGTACTTCACAGGTAGCTTTTTTTTAATTTGTAAAATGTAAGAATAAATCAACGATGAATGTAAGTGAAAATTAAAACCATCATAATAGTACCACTGTAAAATTCTAAAATAAAACATTTTTGCGATTTTTGTTTTTAATGGAAGGAAATGTTCAAAATAATATATTTATTTATAAATAATACAAAATGGCGACCCTGGAGCCATTCTTGTGAGACATATTAAATTTGAGGCATTTTGCGGCACACAAATTTGAATATGGAAAAAAAACAAAAAAAAATTCTTAATATACATCAGCGTGGTTAGAGGGGTATTTTGAAAATATTAATTTTTGTGTGATTGGTGAGCATATAAAGTGAAAAGTTCAATTTTTGACAAAAAAAGGACAATAACTGATGTTAAAATCAACTTATCGAAAATCCCGTACGTACTTTTCTTTGGAATGTTATTTTAAATATATCAAAATTTGGAGTAAATAAAATTAAAATTGTTGGAATTATCCTGCATACCGTTTAAAAAAATTGTGTTTAGAAAAAAACGCCTTTTAAGTTTTGAGATTTATGCTGTACCAACCTATTTTTGTTTGAAAATGTTTCTAATTGAACACACACTCCTTCTAATGACTTCTGTTAGCAGTATCGGAGAAGTTAGAAATCAAAAGGTAAGTCATTAGGCCGTACCCTTCTAACAGGTATCCATGTGCTGCAGTATCTTTTAAATCGATAAAAAGTATATATTTCTGAAAATTATACAGTGGTCTTACCCCTTAAAGTATAATGGTTTTTCCGATTGTTATGCCGCCGTGGCCTATGTACTTAGTGGCCACTACTTACGGACTTAATAGCACTTCAATATTTTTAACTAGGAATCTTTGACCTACCCTTGTTGTTCTCGGACTAGGCTTCGTCTGGGCAGAGTAGCTATCAAGACACATGAGTCGTGATAAAATCTTTGCAGAGTTGCCACTGAAAATGCTGACAGTGAAGAACAGCAAAACGTCTGAAAGCAAGTTGCTACCAGTTACAGACGCTACTGCGGAACTTCTGAGTTGATCATTGTCTGAGGACAGCCATAAACCAACAAGAACCAATATCGACATCAGGGGAAGCCTAACCAAATAGCACAAACTTGTCCAAGAGCTCGGATCCAAAAAATAAGTCTAAATGACAAAAGCTAGTTTTTTGATATTTCGTTACTATCAATATGCTCTGGTCAGACAAGTCTTTTGTTAGAACAGGTAGCACAGGTACACTGTCAAACGTATTGTGAATAGTAAGGTAGTAAAATGAGTTTTGTTATTCTAAGTACCTGTAAGAATATTTACATATTTTATAAACGAGTTTCATATATTTATGTTTTTATACAGTTGGAGGTTGACCGACTACCCTTGTCCTCACGACCTTATGTACCTGACCGACTGCTATACATGTTCATGTGTAATATACAGGGTGTTCTCAAAGTTGAGTCATTTATTTAAACAGCTGGTAGAACTCATAAAAGAAGTCAATTTACCAAAAATCGTTTATGTAAATGTTGTCAAATAAAGCAATAATTATTAACAATTATTTTAAAAAATTGAAATTTAAAAACTTTATAATACAAACCTGATTTATTATCATTTTCGACCACACCGCTGGAAGATAAATTGTTTGTTTAGTAACATGGACCTAGTTCTTGTTGTGGGGTCGTTTTCGACAATTTCTAAAATTTCTTTCTCAATCACCACCATTTCACGTGGAGGTCTTTCAGCGTGACCTCTGTTGTTTCTTTAAATACCCTGTGTCTCGGAGTCTTATAACTAAATTTACAAACCTTTCCGCGTACAAGCGACATGCTGTGGCTGCATTTTGTTGACACTTTCCGTAAGTTAATATTATGTCCAGTAGTTTGTTGTTTTCATAAACGTGCCATTTTTATTGCACAAAACATCCACAAACCAAAAATAATATCAGGCACTACTGTACGAATTATTTAGCACTATCAAATCGTAAAGCATACTCAAAACCGTGCAACTACAAAAAAACATACCCAATATTAGCAGTAAACAAAAAATTTATATTTTTACAACAGAGTGGTCGAAAATGATAATAAATTGGGCTTGTATTATAATGTTTTTAAATTTCAGTTTTTTTAAATTGTTAATAATTGCTTTATTTGACAGCTTTTACATAAACAATTTTTGGTAAATCGACTTATTTTATGAGTTCTACCAGCTGTTAAAATAAATGACTCAACTTTGAGAACATCCTGTATACCCTACATCCTCTATATACAGTTTCAGCCTTTGTAACTCATTTCGTCATGAAGTTTGAAAATTGATTCACGAATCATGCTTTATTATCAAAATATGACCGCTGTAAATTTCATCAGTTGCTACTCTGGATTACATTGTACAGCTGTTTCACATGAAGGGTACGGTAAAGGCGGACCATCAAAACAGATAATCAAGTACCAATTGTTTATATGAACATTTCCATCTGAGCTCCATGTGAATGTGCATGAGCTGTTCATATAAACAAATGGTATGTACATAATACTTGGTTGTCAGTATTGCTTGATGATTCGCTGTGACCCATAGCCCATAGGGCCCTAACCCTATGCCCACGAGCACCATGGCGCCCATAGACCGTTTTACAATGTACCCGCCGCTGTGCGATCCCTTTAAAAAATATTTAAGTTTTCAATAAACCGTCGCAGTGTACAGCCAAAAAAAATTGTATGACAGTTAGTGGTGATGTTGGTTAATGCAATATTTTTGAACTGAAATAGTTAGTGAATGAGTTCCACTTCTATTTCTTTGTTATATACCATGTGCTTTTTGACGTTTGTGTTTTGAAATCCTTATTAAGTACTGCTTATTTTTTATTTTTGATATATTTTTACAGTTTACCTTTCTATATACGATTTTGATTTTTGGTTGGCCCACCCTAGAAAGTCCGGTGCTCACCCCAGAAAAAAATAACTAATTATCAACTTTGTCATATCGGTAAGTCGATGACTGCGTGGACCGGTTAAACGTGTATTTTTTTTATTAGAGGCCCTCATAGATCTTACAACCCTGCGCCCACCCCAAGCAAAAGTTGTAGCTACGCCCATGTTAACAATATCCAACTACAAATTTACATTGAAAAAATAAAAGGTACACGATCCGGCATCCTAAATTTTGTGCTCTTAGGCGCAAAAACAAAAAGTTTGGCGACCCCTGGCAAAGACTATTGCACATCTATCAATATGTGGTCTCTCAAAACAGAAAAAAGATGTGGACCATTGGTCTATAACTGACAAATGTAATAATGACCATTAACCATCGCATTTCTTTAAGTATGCAGTATGCACATACGCTTCACACTTCATGTGAAACATACGTTAGATTGCCATTTCAACATCTTATTGTATTATGTGTTGCATATATCTGGAAATATTATTTATAACAAATTTTAAAGAAATTCTAGTTTATTTAAGACAAAAAAATCTGTAAGAAAAATTTAAACTAAATATTTAATTATTAATAATAAGAATCATTTTTATTAATACACTTCACACCTCATTTTTAGGTCAAGTGTAAGAAGGCAACTTCGAATAGAAGCTTCTCTTTCGACTGGGAGCGTGGCGTCTCCTGTAATCCAGCTACTTGGAGGTCGGGTTCAGCGGATGGTTTGAGATCAGGAGCACTGTTGCTAAGCGTCCTACGTAGACCGGGCGTCCGCACTAAGCTCGGCGTCAATATGGGCACCCCGGAGGAGTCTGGGGTATCCAGGTTGAACAATGAGTGGCGAACCGGGCCAGGGGGGAAACCCAGCAGCCAAAAGTCACCGCGTCGTGCAGTAGTGGGATCGCGCCTGGGAGTGGGAACTTTGTGACAGCCTGATCAATACAGCTAGACCTGGATCTTTTTGATACTTTTTTCTATTTTATCCCGAATTTTGAATGATATTCAAGTTAGTTTTGTAAAACAATATACACAACGAAAGAATAACTACTGTTTTATAATAAATTTATTTAATATACAATTGACATCATAGATGTCAGTGCAGTCATCTCATTTGACCACTAACTAAATAAAGTTCCTAGATAGATAAAGTTGTATTATATGTTCTGTGGATAAAGTCATATGAGTAACTAAATCTGGATAAAGTTTAGTGACTCAGAGCCACTGTAGACACGGATTTCTTAAATTAAACTTTAAGAAATCCGTGACTGTAGATAAAGTTATGACATGACAGATCTCTGCATGACAGTCACCCATAGATTACAGTGCAGTCACCTATGTCATCCGCCATTTTCGGGCAATTCTCTGTTGCCAACTTTGTAATATTTAATATATTTTACCTCCTTAAATATTATTCTAACAGTTAAACGCATGCGTACCTATTCCTATACTTCCTAAAATTTCATTGATTGGAATTAAAAGCGATTGCGTTTGACCGTTGGAAATTGATTCTAACGCACTAGGAACAAAGCTATCTAAGTAATGTCAATTATTATAATGATTGATTGGTTATACATGGTGTTTGTAAATAAGTGCGAAATAATTTAGGGGGTGGTTGCCAGTTATTTTGTGAAAAAAAGTTCATATAAACGTAGGTCGAAATATGCTTCATTTCCGAGATACAGTGTTTAAATTTTAATTTTTTACTAATTTTTATTAATTATTTCTAAGAGTTTTAAAGATATTGACTCGTAATTTGAAAAACGCTTTGGGGGGACAAATGTGCATTTTTTGGGGTGATCGGAATATTTCTACTTGCACCAGGGGCGTTCGTATGAGAATACCATAAACTTTTTCAACAAAAAAATTTGTACGCCACTGACTTTTTTTTTCCCGTTTTGGTATTTTTTTAGAAAACCGCTTTCAATTCAGAATGAAATTGGTCTCTTCAATTTTTTTCGTATTATGCGCCGTTTTTGAGAGAAAAATAAAATCTATTTTATTGTAGGTTTTGTTAATCTTTTATTTAAATATCTCTTTTAATAAACTATATGGTCAAAGTAAAAATGCAATTCAATATTGAAAATAAAAAGTTGATATGAATGTGGATAAAAAATTCTTCGATTTCGAGATACAGGATGTTCAAAACTGAAATAATTAATAAAAATAAATAAAAAATTAAAATTTAAACACTATCTCGGAAATGAAGCATATTTTGACCTCAGAGTAATAAATAAAGGGGAGGCCGCATTCCCTATTTCAGTACACAATGTAAACATGTAACCTCAACCTATTGTATGTTGATAAACAAATGATACATTAAGTAAACACAATGGTCCCTGGTACAGTGGCGTACCGAGTTTAGGTTTAAAATCTATCATAATATAAGGAAACCATAAAAATTATACTTTTTAATAGAATAAAATCAGAAATGCTCGATTATTTAAGCTTTCATGTGTAATAAATAGACAATAAATAGGAAAAAGTTAATGGTTTCTTCAAAATCTATAATTAATATTTTAAAAACATTTCCAGAACAAAAGAGTGACTAAAGAAAACTTCTCGATTGAAACTATCATTATACTATAGCTATAGCAATGTCATTGCCTGCTATTAGTTCTATTATTTCATAGTAGTTCTCGATTACTGGAAGAACTACATTTATTAAAATAAATAATTTAAATAAAACTACAAGAAAAGGAGCAAAAATATATTTCATTAAAATTTGCTGGAATATAAACAATGCAAAGAAAACAAAACATATTTGTACTAAAAGTAACGGAAAAATGTACGCAACAAAAATAAACTGAATTTTGAGCTCATAGCATTGACAGCTCGTCTCTTATGGAACAGGGACAACATGAGATTGAAGATGTTTTATAGCAGCATCTATAAAATTTCGTTCACTGGCAATTTCTCGAAGGGGGAACCTTTGAGACGGCATAACCATTTCATCAACACTGTGCTAAAACGTATTACCTTCCAAATGTTGTATTAATAGGGACAGCTCCATGTGTGAGACATCATTTTCCAGTTACTGTTACCTTAATATCTGTAGCACGGAAATGCTTCGACAGACATAATTATCCTTTGAAAAAATCATATTCAGATATGGCAAAATTTTCTAGCCACACTGCTCGTATCGCAGGATCTTATGGTATTCTACAAATAAACACAGAGCTAGTGTCAGTATCAAAATATAAACATAATAAATTAACAAATAAAATACTTAGGACACCTTACACCCTTGTAAGAACGCCCATGGAAACAATGTCAAACTTACTTGTGAAAAGAAGTAGCACATATTTGGCTCTTTTCCTGTAATTGTCGGCATATTATACACCGCTGTGACATTTTTATTGAAATTAAATAGAAAAACAAAGTTTAAAAAAACACAAAACAGTGAACTCGGCTAATATCTATTTCACAACAATAGACTATAATAATGGCGTCCCCTTTAGAACCGTTTAATACCAGGCAATGATGCCACTTACGGCGTTTGTATAGCTAGGAATTTCAATAATGTATTTTTTTCAGATATTCAAAATCTATAATTATAAAACAAGTTGCAAGAAAATAGTGTCTTATGCATATTACAATGTAACTAATTTGTAAGTCGAGGTCAAGAATGAGGTAGATCCTTGTACGATAATCAATTAAAATGACAGCTGTACCTAACTATAAATATAAAAATGTAACATTGGCATCAACGTCAAGGACGTCACAAGTACCAATGTTTGTAAATACACATATTATGTCAACACTTCACTATCGAATGTAAATAAAGGCGTCCCCATTATTTATTAGTCTGAGATTTTGACCTACATTTATATGAACTTTTTGTCACAAAATAACTTCGGCAACCACCCCCTAAAATATTTCGCACTTATTTACAAACACCCTGTATAAGCAAACCAAGCAACGCTATAAAAGTGTCTGAGAGCAGTGGCGAAACTATCGTACAGCAAGAGGGAGTTGTGCGACGGATGCCTAGCCACTAGGAGTTCTGGAACCTCCTGCTAACTTCACTCCACGCTACTAATTTAATACTTATGGGTATACTATAAAAAAACAAACTAAAAACTCTTTAGAGTCAAGGGGTGTGGAGTGATCGAAGTCGTAAATTTGAACATAAAAAATCCGACGTGTTTGTGTAATTTTAGAAAATGTAATGTTTAAACCGGATCTGCAAATACTAGAGACTAAAATTTGACGATTAGGTCAACATGCCTTAAAAAATATGACGGTTTAAAAGATACAGGGTGTACAAAGTTAAATTATTAGGAAATTTTCAATAATTTTGAAAGTTTCTGCAATATCAATTTAAAAATTGTAAAAATTTTTGGCGTAACTCATAGGGGGCGCCCGGATTTTTTTCCTTTGTAATTGTTGTAAAAACGAATGGCAATTCAGAAATTCTATATAAAGTAAATACTACTCTACTATTTTCTATTGTAAAGGCCAGTTTTTCTGACCGACAATTAAATTTATTTGTCAATTAAATCTATGTATCACTTACTTATGTAGGCAGACATATACAGTAAGTAAAATAAGTACTATAAAAGTAAAAAGTAAGTACAGTAAGTACCTATATATAGTAGGTATAAAAGTAAGTACCTAGTATAAAAGTAAAGTAAGTAAAATAAATGCATCGGTAATTCCACGTCAGGGTAAAAATTCAGAAAGCCGGTTTTTTATATTTTAATTTACTTTTGAAAAATTCAAAGGTCATACATAGTATAATTTAACCAAATTTAGCACAATTAAGGGAAAAAATGTGTACATTATTTTTTCGTTCAGGAACAGACCTGGGTGGAGATAATACCCTTGTCTGTTAAATCGTAGTCCATAATAATCAACAAATCAGAGATCTACTGTTGCCACCCAACATTTTCGCTTGAAACCCAATTATTATTTTCAGTTGACTCAAACATTTTCATGTGATGATAGGTATGTTAAAGATTTTTTTTTTTAATAAAGGAAATATCTACATTATGAAAAAAGGTTATTTATTTTCTATAATATAAAATCATAAATTTCAAACTATACCCGATTTATCTTATATTGTATTTAAATAATACATTTCAGATTGAAAATATATAAAATATTTTTTATATTTTTAACGTAAAATATTAAAAATAACAACAATAACATAAAATAATATTTAAAATATTTACAATGTCCTTGATGATTACGTACTGTAGTAACTGTTCTTTAATTGTCGAGCCAAATAGAAAGACAGGAAAATCCCAAAAAGCTAAAAAATATATGAAAATATTGACAAAGAAAGAAGCAAAAACATTATCAGTAAATGTACATGTAGTCACTACATAATTCAGTAATTGTCCCTTGGAATGCTTGACAATTTAGATAAGTGAATGATGCACACAACACCCAATTATTTAAATTGACATAAGTTATCCGACTTCTTTCGGGGCAGGTACTTTACTTACCTGTATAACAGCTAATGAAATACCTACAGCACCAATGGTAGCGGCGTGACTTTTTATAAAATCCGAAAATAATGAATGACATCCAGAAGAATATGGTGGAGACGTGGACGCAGGATATGTTGTATTATTATCATTATTATTCTCTAATTTTGCAGGATTTGAATCGGGTTTTGATTCAATTGTTGTAGATGCTTCAGTTGTGTCGTTTGGAGTAGGTGATGTTGTTGCTGGTTCTGGTGTCGTTGTGACGTTTTGTACGACTGAATTGCAATAAAATGCTCCCACAACACCGTTAAGTGGACTACAGCATGATATAGGCAGTGAATTATTCTCAAAAGCATTATTCCAATCAGTATAATTCTGAACTCCACAACATTGGAACTGGAAAATATAAAATTGAGATATTTAATTACAAAGAACTAGTCACTGCTGTTTACCTCTTCCTGAATTATATCCCACATATTGCTAATCTCATTTGATTTGCCATACTGGTTCATATTCGTAAGTAATGTAGCCTCTATGTAAGTTGAAGTTTTATCATTTAGTACATACCCAGCTATACTCACCGATAATTCAAATATAAATATTATTATTAGCAAAATTGAAAACTACAAAGAAAAAAATATTAAAATCTCTGACACATGGTTAGTTTTCTAATTAGTATGTCCACGATCAATAACAATTTTTTATTAATTTTTTAACAATAATCATTGCCTGCTACAAATTCTGTATCAGCGTAATATTCTAATCTGTGGTATCAGTCGATCTGTCATTGGATTTATAAGCTACGCTATGATCCGTGTGTGGACCTGCACATTTCAAATCAAAATATTATTAATTATAAATTATTCCAGTTCATTAATGTTCATGTTGATCCTCTTGGAAAATATTATAATGAACACTAAATACTACAGATTAAGCGGAATAATTGCATCGCTTCCGAAATCAGTTATTATGACATTTTATTTTGAATTCAAAAGGCGTTGAAAACTGAATGAATTCTCTTAAAAATTGTTAATGCAACAGATTGTAAGTGCACTCGCTACAATAACATAAAAGATGCGATACTTACTGCCGTTAACGTAATCCAACTCTCCCTCATTGCCCCATAGCATCCTAGTATCGAAATAAAAAAAATCAATGAACCTGTCGCAATCAGCATGTTCGGTAGTGAGAAATATCTGTCATCTAGAAACGTATAATAAGGGTAGTAATGTGATTTTACGGATGCCCCCACAGCCACCATAATAATTCCTGTGATCTGAAACAGTATATAGATGTCTATCAATTTGCTGAAATAACGGCTTTGTTCTTAGAGCAATCCAAAACAGTTTCCAACAGTCAGACGCATGGGCATTCCGATATAACGCTTACATAAGGTTCAAAATTCATTGTTGGAAACTCTAATGCAATGGGAACAAAGCTGGAATTCTGGAATGAATTAATTTACTGTACTGGAATATCATTTCTGTACTTATTTTTGAAAACTTGTGTTGTTACGTGTATATGTACAGGGTGATTCACTATATTTTGACCCCCCTTTAACTTTTTTGTTTCAAGAGTTATAAAAAAATGTGAAATATAAAAGTTGTACAAGTTTTTATGAATTTTTCGAAAATGATAGTAGAAAAACAAATGAAGTCCAAGCAAAATGGCCGCGGATGTTAACTTTGTTAAGTTAAACGGAACACCCAGTATATTTTTACATATTTGGATAGAACGTCCCCTGTCGAACATAGTCATGTAGGGTTTGTTGGGTCCATCGCTAATAATAAGCGAGATACTATTAAAAAAACAAAAAGAATATTTTTTATTAAGAAAATAAGACATCTTGTAATTGTTAAACCTTTTTCAGGCGTTTCTGTCTTTCAAAATGCTGTAGGTATTGTAACTAAATCTCACTAATTAGGCCGTGAAAGGCCTAATTACTCACGGACAATGTTATATGGTAAGCCGTGACAGTGACAGGTAATGTCATGACAACATTGTTATTGTTTGACAGTTTGTATTATTATTTAATTAAAATGGGTTACACAGAAGTAGAAAATTGAAATTTTATAGGAATTAAAATAGAGCAGTCCTTCTCCATACTCTATTTTAATTCTAAATAATTTTCTACTTCTATGTAACCTATTTTAATTAAATAATAATACATACTGTCAATCAATAACAATGTTGTCAAGACATTACTACCTGTCACTATAACGACCTACCATATAATGTCCATGAGTAATTAGACCTCTCACGGCCTAATTATTGAGATTTCGTTACATTACCTATACGCATTTTGGACCGTATCAATGTCCGATCTAACAAAATATATTATAACTAAAGGAATCTGTAAATCCTTACTCAATTGGAAAAAAGGCAGAAATGTCTGAAAAAGGTCTAACAGTTACAAGATATATCATTTTCTTAATAAAAAATCTTTTTGTTTTTTAATAGTATCTCGACAGGGAACGTTCTATCCAAATATGTAAAAATATACAGGGTGTTCCATTTAACTTAACAAAGTTAACATCCGCGGCCATTTTGTTTGGACTGCATTTGTTTTTCTACTATCATTTTCGAAATATTTACAAAAAATTGTGCAACTTTTATAATTAATATTTTTTTATAACTCTTAAAACGAAAAAGTTAAAGGGGGGTCAAAATATAGTAAATCACCCTGTACATTTTTAAATTTAAGTAGATAGTAGATATTTAGTAGTGACAATATTAGTAGTAGTTTTAAAAATATGGTATTTTTAGAAATTAGTCATCGCGATTTACTTCTATAACAAAATTTAGTTTAATAGCGTACATTATCTGTAAAAAAATAAAATACAAAATATATTTTTTTAATGCGAAAAAAAAAGAATAAAAAAATGCATATTGAAAAACGATTTTTTTAGAAGTTTTCGGAGATAAAAGCACGTCACTCTTTTTCTTCAAAAAGCACTTTTTTTGTTTAAAAATAAAAAATATCCAAAAAACTAAATATATATTATTTTTGTATAAAACCATATCTCAAAACTAACAAAATGAAAAAAAAGTTTATGATATTTTTAGTTTTTGTCAAGTTACAGGTAGGTATTTCAAAATTTGTTACCCAAAACACATATCTAATGTGCCCAAAATTTTCAAATGCTCATAACTTCTTGAGGGGTTGACATACAAATTTGAAAGAATTCGTGAAAGCTATACTCTCAATGGTTACTAAATAATACCAAAAAAAATATTTAAAATAAAAATGGTGGGGTCAAGACCCCATCAGTGATTTGGCATGGAATGAATACTCCATATGTTTTACAAACATTGTGGAATGGCGAGAAGTCTAAAAAGGTCGAGACTTCTCAGTTCTATTAGAAAAGCTTTCACAGATGTAGCTTACTGTTGATTATTGAGATATTTTGTGACATTTATAGAATATACATTAATAATAAGTTATTGTTATTAGTAAATGGTGCACTTACAATTGTGAATTAGGATCATAAAAACATGGAGTATTAAATATATCCATGTCCCTGTATTATCTATTATCTATATTTTCATTGGTTTTAAATCAAAGGACAAGAACACGTAAAAGTAAAAGATATTTCCATATATGTATTATTTGATAAAAGGCTTATGTTTTATTTCAGTACTATTAATCAATCACGATCCTTATAAAGATACGGTATTTATCTAGGCAGACGACTTATATAAATCATGAAACCACCACGTAGCCCAAACTATTTTTGTTGCTGTTTAGGGATTTATCTGCCCTACATCATACATGACATAAGAAAAGCCTTGTTTCTTGTTTATTTAACATATTGTAGTGTTCTAGTACTTGAGGTTCGTAGGTGTGAATAAAAGTACTCAGTATCTCAGTTATTTATTTCTAGATCCCCGAACAGTTCTTATTTATTTAACTAGGTAATATACACGAACTACATAAAAATCATAAATCAGACTAAAAACAACTCTACTGTCTGTATATTTTCCAATGCTAACTACCCTAATTTATATTAATTGTTCCGTTGTGAGTCAGCGGACGACATTTCGTCACGATATGTATATTGCTATTTAGCGACGCCCAGAGACAAGCGACGCCTATGATGAGGAGGTGAAGCGGAAGCCTCGTCACGGCTGTAGCACAGCTTATACAGCTCCCCAACTGTCTTGGCGGGAACGGTTAGCGTCGATTCCGCCGCGCAGCGTTTATGCCCCGCCTTCCAGCGGAAAAAACGGCTTTGGCGTTCGTTCAGGCGAGTAACGACAACGGGTAGTAAGAATTGCAATCATAGACGTGGGTATAATTTCGTTGATTTATTTTTATTTTATATAATAATGAAAATGAAGATACCTTATTTGGACAATTGTAAATGCCAAACGATAACTTTGTTGAGCTCATTTGTAACACTGAAAATATATTTCAAGATAATTTTGAACAATTATCCACAAAAAATAACATTTGTAGCACATTTCTTGAATTAATTAAAAGACTACCTTTTAGTCATACGTGTCATTCTTTTCCGAAAGAATTTGTACTTAGGCTATATTTAAGGGTTAGAATTTATTATACGTTATAAACTATAAACCAAAATTTTAGGAATATTCAAAAAATAAACATAATAATGGCGAGAAATCTGTAATGATTATATTTTTAATACTATATATTATGTTATTATATTTTTTTGTATATTATATTGTAGGTATGTTTTATAATATGTATAAGTATTAGTCCAGGCTGTATCGTTGCTCCCGCTAGGAACATGATTCTCATTCGAATTTTTTTTCATAATCTTACTAAAAAATGACCCTTGAATCATATCCGCATGTTGCCAGACGTTACTAATGGTCAAAAATTGTTTAAACAATTTTTTTTAAACAAATTCGTAATTTTCGATTTTTTCGCTCGAAATACATTTTTATAGGCTTTTTGGGGTATCCTGAACAAAAATGTTCATATGCAACTTTTCTCTAAAATCTACCGTTTTCGAGATATTAACGATTTTTTGTTCGAAAAAAACGCGATTTTAACCATTTTCTTCTCTAAGGATTACGTCAGTAAACAGGAGCTTACAACAAGGAATTTTAATTACTCTTCAAGTTTTCTTTTAATAATCCGTATTAACTCCAAGTACAAAACCTATTACCTATCTAAAATACCCATTTTCTACTTTTAATGTCATACCACGTAATATTCTAATTCAAATTTCATATTATTAAAATTACCTACTACGGTACTGTCAGGTAGAAACTAAATATTTTATTTCAATAATAAAAATTCTTTTAATCCAGCCCCGACAATTCCGCTTAATCTGAGAGAGTTAACACGATATTCCGTCAGGCACGATCTGTTCTGTAAAAATGTGCAATTATATTATTACATAGGTAATTGCCTATTTTAAATTTTCATTGTTATTAGAAAACGAAAAAATCACTATATCGACCAAAGAAATGATTAGGAATTTACGTCGAGAAAAAAAGATTATTAACCTATTTTTTATTGAAAGAATTCATTGTTTGAAAAATGGAGCATATATTATTTTTGCATATTTTTATCCTTTGCACAAGGAAAAAATTTAATTTTTTTGTCGCACAAGAATTATTTGTTAGTAGGTGTACGTACCCACGGAGAATATAATTAAAATATATTTACTTTATTAACACCAGTATTTTATTTCGTTTTGTGTTTGGTTTCATCAAATTACAACATAGTTGAGAGATGAGATATAGCATAGCAGCTGTCTCTCTTTTCGTCTTGTAACGCGGCCAGCCATTGGGAGGCCATCTCCAGTAGTATATACTCGAAACATTCGTCTATCAACTCCGCGAATTTTTGTCCATATTTGTTCAATCTGTACCCAAAGTTTTATCAAATTTCTTTAATTTTGATTTTTGTTTCTTATCTCGAAGTTTTCTACCACCAAATAATGCTTGGCATGAGCAATTCGAAACACCTTTTATAGAACAGTATAATAACAGTAAAGAATATGAAAAATGACTAACTTAATGTATGGAGTACCCAAAACAGTTCAAATTTATTGTCTGTAATTATTTATTTATTATTTAATCGGGTATAAGAACTATGCATCGGACCGAAACCATCTTGCCCACGATTAAACTATACCTATATTATTATCTGCCATTTCCCGCAAGATTGTTTTTCCCACAGATGAAGAAAATACATAGATAAATAATTCAGGGTATTTGTTTGCATCTCAAATGATTCATGTTTATATTTACTATTCCCCGTGTTGTGATTGGTTCATTTAAGTTTCGCGCACTTTTACGCTCACATTTTGACAATTGCCAGAAAAATTGAGTTCGCCATTGTTGTGTTTCGTAGTGTATTCTAATGTTTTTGCGTTTTTAATGATTTCGTGCTCGTTAGTAAGATTTTTTCCAGTGAAAAAAGTCTTGAACAATGCCGAAGAAGTGTTATATTTGCAATATGTACCAAATGAAAGAAAATCAACGATCGTTCCATAAGTAAGTAACAATAATCATAGACGTAGCAATAAAACAAGCTGTTGGGGTTAAATTTAAATATTTCGTTTTGACAAAATTTAAGTGGCAAAAAGCATTAGTAAATCAGATAAATAAAAGCGTAAAAAATTTAATCGATTTTTTTATATGTTACAGATCTCCGAAAAATCTTCTAATTAGAAGACAGTGGTTTAGAAGCTTAGGAATTCCATATACAGAAACAATCTATCTATGTATGCTCTGATCACTTTTGTAATAAAATGCAGGATAATATTCTTAGGATAAGGCATAAGTTAATAAAAAATATTTTATTTCATAATCAATAAATTTCTATTTGAGTAATATGGTTGTCTTTTTCATTCATAACATTCATTCGATAGGGACAACCTAAAAAATAAACAGCTTTATTAGGGACAAACTTTAACTCCAGTATTTAAACCTGTTCTAATTTTTAGTTTTCTATTTATAAATTCACACACATGTGTTTGTGATAGGCAGGGTTAATGGACCGACACTATAATATGAATTATAATTATAAAATATGGTCAATCTTTTAGTTTCCTATATACAAATTTTATAAATAATTCTATGTAAGAGTTGATACCAAATTTTACACCGTGTCATACAGCTATTAAAATTAAAACTAGGGTATACCTACCCAAATGGAATTTAATTACTTTGTTTTGTTAAAATCTTGTGAAAATCATATTCATTAACAGCATAAGAGTATGATGAAATGTATCGTTCTTTTTGTATATAAATGAGAGTAGAATTGTGTCAGTAGATCATCTCCACCGTATTCTAGAAAGAAGTAAATGTAGAGGACTGTGAAGTTCATAAGTAATAAAATAGATTGAAGAAAAGTTAAATAATCTCATATATACCTTAAGAAATAAAACAGGCTTTCTTAGCATTCCTATTAATGGCACCATATTTTCCCGTATTACTAGTTTATCTACGGAAAATAAAATTTACAATTATAATTACTAAACTTGTTATTTTAGTTGCAATCAGCCCCTATAAAATGATACGCCACTGCCCATGAGGGAATGTAAACACAACTTCCTCACCCCTCCCATGAACTATTTTGACTTCAAACCACATAGGTATAAATTATGTATCTATGTCTTTTCTTGATCTGTGGTTTTTCCAGCTTCAAATTTGAAGGTTATGAATTTTTGAAAATGGTTTATTTTAGAGGTTTTTCCGGATTTTCTCTGTAAAAAAATCAACTGATCGGCTCGCACAAAAAAACATTTTTAGGTTTTTTTATTCTCTACAAAAGCCCTAATGAGAGTAAGACGATTCCATCACTATATTTCGGATATAAAAAAACCAAATAATGTCATTTTTTGCAGCTTTTATTGCTTAAAAAAAATTGTTCTACATAATAAGTGTATACCTATGTTTAGAGTGTTTAAGATTCCAAATTCATAGTTGTGGGATAAGATCGCAAGTAAAATTCCATTCTTGCGAATGGGGATATTCAAAATTCCTTGCTATCCCAAATAAGCGCTGGGGCCCTTTAAGGGGAAATCCAGCTCTGTACAGGTGAAATTTTATAAAAACAATTCGTAGTAGAATAGCTATCGCGTAAAATTACCAATCATCCAAGCACTTTTCATCTATTAAATAACTATAAGTATAAGTTCTATAGGTAAGTACAGAAGTGTTTATAAAAAATAAGTGATTTGTTCATTATTTTTAAAATAAATAAGTTGCCTAAATACAGTATTGCAACATATGTAATATGTGATGTAATTTTCTACTTACCACAAATATAAAGTTAAATCCATATATAATATGTTTAATAGACGTTGTATGCATTTTGATGAAAAATGTTGGAACGATTTTATAAACTTAATAAAATATTCTGTTATATTTTTTACCACAAAGAAAATTGAAACCGAAACAAAAGGTTTATTATCACTAATGAAATTGATAAATGCCAATTTTTACGGGAGATAAAATAATTCTAGATAAAGTGATGACGCGATAGTGTAATTAAATTACCTGCTGGGTAGATAATATTATTTTGGTTCATCTGTACGATTATACCAGTGGCGTAAACAGACTTTGACCATAAAGAGTTTTAACTTCACTTCATTGGGTACACCACTGGTTTATGGATGAAGGTCATTAGTTTAGATTTATATTTATAGGTTATGTAGACATAAATAAATGCAAAGATACCTACTCTGAAGATCTGAAGTGTATTATTTATTAAATAAGAATGGTTCGACATAAAAATAGGTATCCCATTATTCTATTTTATTATAGCGTACTAAATTGTTTTCTTGTAGATATATTGTACTGGAAATAAACGAAACAGGAAGAAACAATACTTTGCAACTAAAACTTAAAGGCATTTCCCTTCAGGAAGCGATATTAGAAAAAGTACAACAGTTACATGGAGATTTTGGTGTTGCAGCTGTACGAGCAGGGTTTACAGCGAAATATTTCAATGAACACACTAGAGTTGGATTTATAAGAAGTCGATGTGGTCCACATAAGCTAGTTGCTAGTTCGATCCCATGCATAAAGACTATTGAGAATAAAAATGTAGTGGTGAACATTTTATATGTAGGTGCTACTATAAGGCAGTGTTTTAATTTCCTTAAAAATTATCAGCAGAGAAAGTTCGATGAATACTGTGTCAAGTTGAAAACTGATGAAGAAAAACTTGCCCTTAAAGAAGCGATGTTGAATTTTGAAAATGTTTTAGCAATATTGTAGTTTGTTTTGTCGATGTGTATTATTTTATTATAACACCAATCTATCTGTATGTTAGGAAATAAATATTTTATTCATTTAGTGATATTAGAAATATGTGAAACTACTTATATATGACATACAAAAATACAACTACATCAATGATGACTGGTGAAAATAAAAGTGGTCATATTTTGTCGGTATCGAAAATAGTACAGAATATAAAATTTTGATAGTCTTCATATAAATAGCAAGTAAATATGAAAAATATAGGTAATAGTTAACATTCAGCGGAACATTTACAAACATCAAACAGAATGTGATATTTGTCAAACTGTTATTTTTGGACAAAATGAGGAAGTTAATTAATTTCATATACTTATTTACCGCATACTTTTTTTTATTTACTATCTAAGTAAGTAGTTAACGTAAAAGTTCGTTTTGGGGTTAATTATTTCTAAAAATAAAATTTTCACTTTATAATCTTCCTTAGTTTTTATAGAAAATACACTATTTCTCATATCTTAGAATAAAATTTAAAGTACTGCATTTAATTTTAATAATAATTCTCAAAACTCATATGCTACCCCTTATCCCTATCAGTTTAAATATACTGATTAGTTAAGTATTAAAAAAAATAACATGAGGAAAAGGTAGATATGATATTTGTTATATAGGCTGTTACAAATTCACTTCTCAGTACAGGGATCTCGGAAACGGTAAGAGGTACGAAGTAGCTTAAATGGAGGCAAAGTTACGTAATCTGGGGACCAGCATTATGCCTCTAAAAAATCAAGACTAACATGATTAAATTTAGAAATATTTGAAAAAACCGAAATTTTGGAAATCCGTTTTTGTCTCATTTCAGCNTCATCTATTAAATAACTATAAGTATAAGTTCTATAGGTAAGTACAGAAGTGTTTATAAAAAATAAGTGATTTGTTCATTATTTTTAAAATAAATAAGTTGCCTAAATACAGTATTGCAACATATGTAATATGTGATGTAATTTTCTACTTACCACAAATATAAAGTTAAATCCATATATAATATGTTTAATAGACGTTGTATGCATTTTGATGAAAAATGTTGGAACGATTTTATAAACTTAATAAAATATTCTGTTATATTTTTTACCACAAAGAAAATTGAAACCGAAACAAAAGGTTTATTATCACTAATGAAATTGATAAATGCCAATTTTTACGGGAGATAAAATAATTCTAGATAAAGTGATGACGCGATAGTGTAATTAAATTACCTGCTGGGTAGATAATATTATTTTGGTTCATCTGTACGATTATACCAGTGGCGTAAACAGACTTTGACCATAAAGAGTTTTAACTTCACTTCATTGGGTACACCACTGGTTTATGGATGAAGGTCATTAGTTTAGATTTATATTTATAGGTTATGTAGACATAAATAAATGCAAAGATACCTACTCTGAAGATCTGAAGTGTATTATTTATTAAATAAGAATGGTTCGACATAAAAATAGGTATCCCATTATTCTATTTTATTATAGCGTACTAAATTGTTTTCTTGTAGATATATTGTACTGGAAATAAACGAAACAGGAAGAAACAATACTTTGCAACTAAAACTTAAAGGCATTTCCCTTCAGGAAGCGATATTAGAAAAAGTACAACAGTTACATGGAGATTTTGGTGTTGCAGCTGTACGAGCAGGGTTTACAGCGAAATATTTCAATGAACACACTAGAGTTGGATTTATAAGAAGTCGATGTGGTCCACATAAGCTAGTTGCTAGTTCGATCCCATGCATAAAGACTATTGAGAATAAAAATGTAGTGGTGAACATTTTATATGTAGGTGCTACTATAAGGCAGTGTTTTAATTTCCTTAAAAATTATCAGCAGAGAAAGTTCGATGAATACTGTGTCAAGTTGAAAACTGATGAAGAAAAACTTGCCCTTAAAGAAGCGATGTTGAATTTTGAAAATGTTTTAGCAATATTGTAGTTTGTTTTGTCGATGTGTATTATTTTATTATAACACCAATCTATCTGTATGTTAGGAAATAAATATTTTATTCATTTAGTGATATTAGAAATATGTGAAACTACTTATATATGACATACAAAAATACAACTACATCAATGATGACTGGTGAAAATAAAAGTGGTCATATTTTGTCGGTATCGAAAATAGTACAGAATATAAAATTTTGATAGTCTTCATATAAATAGCAAGTAAATATGAAAAATATAGGTAATAGTTAACATTCAGCGGAACATTTACAAACATCAAACAGAATGTGATATTTGTCAAACTGTTATTTTTGGACAAAATGAGGAAGTTAATTAATTTCATATACTTATTTACCGCATACTTTTTTTTATTTACTATCTAAGTAAGTAGTTAACGTAAAAGTTCGTTTTGGGGTTAATTATTTCTAAAAATAAAATTTTCACTTTATAATCTTCCTTAGTTTTTATAGAAAATACACTATTTCTCATATCTTAGAATAAAATTTAAAGTACTGCATTTAATTTTAATAATAATTCTCAAAACTCATATGCTACCCCTTATCCCTATCAGTTTAAATATACTGATTAGTTAAGTATTAAAAAAAATAACATGAGGAAAAGGTAGATATGATATTTGTTATATAGGCTGTTACAAATTCACTTCTCAGTACAGGGATCTCGGAAACGGTAAGAGGTACGAAGTCAAAATGGAGGCAATGTTACGTAATCTGGGGACCAGCATTATGCCTCTAAAAAATCAAGACTAACATGATTAAATTTAGAAATATTTGAAAAAACCGAAATTTTGGAAATCCGTTTTTGTCTCATTTCAGCTTTGTTTGAGGTGATATTGAAAAAAGAAGAACACTTTTTCAAGGCCACTTTTTGCCCTCTTATTGAATGGCATAATCAATTTTTATATGTAACGTTTCGTCTCCAGGACCATCATCAACTTCATTTTTTTAAATACGACCCTAGAAATTGTATTATTACATTTTTTGCAAGCCTTCATGACCCTCAATACTGTACTTTCAGCCCGAACCAGATTCAGACGTTTTGTCTCGAAAAATTAATCTTCAGTGTATTTGTTCCAAATTTATCTAAATTTTTTATTTAGATTTCTTTGTTTATTGAATTATCATACAATGTAAGTGTCGTTAGACCCTGTGAAATTCACCTAGTTATTTGAACTATTACCACCATATGCGTTACAATAAAACTTTTGTTATTATTAACTATTACTATCACTTGGTCATACATAACTCCATAAGTTGTTGCGTCAAAATTAAAACATTATTACAATTTTAATTTTATTATGACAAATTAATTCTTAAAAATGCATATGAACAACCAAAGCGCCAACTGAATATTATTCTTTAAAAAATTTCAGTAGATGTTCAAAAACATTTTTGTTTTGGCAAAACTTGAAAATGAAGATCAGCGTAATATTATTGGAATTTATTATATCCGTAACCGCAACTGTGAAAGAGCATGTTAGATGTATTTGTATGAATATCTTGAAAAAAATAGATCGGAATTTGTTTGAATTTTGAGCACTACAAATAACTATGGACACTGGAAAAAACTAATAATTTTTTATTTTAATGAGTGGTGGTAATAGTTTAAATAACTAGATGGATTTCACAGGATCTAACGACACTTACAGTGTACGATAATTCAATAAACAAAGAAATCTAAATAAAAAATTTAGATAAATTTGGAACAAATACACTGAAGATGAATTTCTTGAGACAAAACATCTGAATCTAGTTCGGACTGAGCCAGTACAGTATTGGGAGTCATGACGGCTTGCAATTAATGTAATAAAATTTCTAGGGTCGTATGTAAAATAATTAAGTTGATGGTTCTGGAGAGACGAAACGTTACATATAAAAATTGATTATGCCATTCGATAGAGGGTAAAAATATTTTTTGAGTGTTTTTCTTATTTTCCAAAAAGACAGCAAAAG
>NW_019416250.1:0-28376 GCF_000390285.2 Anoplophora glabripennis
CAAAAAAAATAAATTTTCAAAAAAAATTTTTTTAATTTGTTTAAACAAAAATTATTTAAATAATTATAACTAAATATATTAATATTCAGAGTGTTGAAATATTTACGTAAACAAATTTTTTCATTGAAAAAATGCAATGGCATAGGGTAAAATATACAGTATATTTAATGCATAATAATAAACTTTGTTTATAACAAAAAATTAGACAGTTGGCATTACAATATTCGAATTCCTTGGCTCGCGAAACATGGGATTAAAAAAAAGATCGAAATTGACCATTAGAAGCCGAGATAATGCAATTTTTTTCGTACCTTCGCATTTGGAACATCCGAATTCAATCTCGGAGCGAAAGCCCCCTCCACAACTTTTCGTGTTTTGAGTCACTTTTCGCGCGTGCGAGCGACAGTTTTTTCGCTGATTTATCTATTTTACCGATAACTTATGGGTATGAAAATATTTTCCAGCTTAGAACTCGGAAAAACGAAGCCACTAGATCAAAGATTATTGCTAAATTGTGTATACATTAACAGTAAATGCCGATAAACTTTAACCGCTTATATCTCGAGAACCAATAAACGGAATTTAACTTTTTTTTTAAAGAAGCATCTTTCCGAGTACTTTAAAATTATAATATTTGAAAAAAAACTAAATTGCAAATTGATAAATGTAATCTAATTGTTTAAAAATACAAAAAAAATGTTAACTTTAAAAATTTATTGTGGCCGTTCTAATCAACCGATTTCAATTTTTCTAAAACCATTTGAAAAGTTGAGCGGTCTGTTCTATGTGAAAAAATGTTTAAGTATCTAGATGTTTTATTTCAGGCTGTACAACAGTTTGAAAATTCGAAATTTTTTTTCAAATAATTATTTTGCGAAAACTATCGAACCGATTTTAATGAAATTTGGTGGGTTGTTTCATTATACTGTAAAGTTTTTTTTACCAAAATTAGAATGCCCTCGCAGCAATTAAAATATTTTTAAAAAATTATCCAAGAAAACTTTATTATTATGACTTTTTTCATCAAATTGCTATTTTGCAACATCGGTAATAAATTTAAACATTTTTAACTTACAGTATATTGTACAAAATTCCATTCTAAAACTTTTTTCCTCTTCAATATTCTTCCAAAATGCATTTTTGCAATTTTGAAAATGTTCCGGACCTCGCCCAGATTTATACAGATCTACACTTTTATTATGTGAGATGTACTGAAGGTATTCCAGCAAAAATTAGCTTGCCCCCTCTTACATCGACGTTGTGAGATATTTCCACAGATCCGCCCTGGTCTATTGACGGACCCTTTGATTTGAGACTAGGCATCTACCTATTACTCAACACAGAAGGCATTGTATGGATTGAACGACTAAATGTTTGCTAATGAAGACAAAATTTTAATCCTTAAATTGAACAATTAAATTCATACACAGACAAAGGAGCCGGATATTTAGCAATATTAAATATTTTAAAATGTTGAGAAATGCTTCAAAATTAAAATATTTCTTATTGTGACAAACCCAAAAAAATTAAGCTTAAAGTTTAAAAATGGTAGGAAAATGACGTCGCGACAATGTGATATATAATTACTCTTTAATAATTAAGTCATTAATAATAAATAAAAGTGAAACTGTGACTAGCGAAAAAAAGTTTCACTTACTAATGGATATAATTTAGATAAATATACTCACATTTATCTTTAAACCATAATTTTACCTTCCGCAGATTAGAGATTACTGAAATAAAGTAAGTAGTTTCTTATTTATATTCGTAAGACCATATCTAATTGGAGATGATATTGCGCCAATTGATAAAAAAGTTTTCTTTGTCAATAGATTACGCAAAACAAATCGCATGGAATTATTATTTTATAATTTTTACTTACATTTTGCGAAATTTAAAGACATTCAAATAATTTGAACAAGCAACAGTAAATTTAACTCAACGAAAATTAGATTACCTATTGAATTTCTTTGGATTCAATAGAAATTCTCGGTTGTATATGTATTATGAATATATTGAGTAAAAATGTAAAGCTTATATGCTAAATTTTGTTTACTACTACTGCTACCAGCCTGCATGCTGTTTAAAAACAATTTATAATGAATCACATAGTACATTGCTACTCGTAGGTCGGTGAACCGTAATTAAAGACAAAACTGTTCGAACAGTATTGTTTTAGTAATACTGTATGTCTGTTTAAAGAAGTTGAAACTATACAATAAATTCATATTTTTAAATGCTGTCATTTTACTGCCATCTTTATTGCTGTCCATGGCGAATTAATTGACAAGAAATGCCATTATGCTGGATCGTGGTCTGACCATAAACCATTTTTTTACAGTCGGCTATATTCGCCGAACGTTTCACAGTTTGAAAGGTCTATTCATTACCTAATAAAAACAAAAACGCAGCTCGCCTCGCATAATTATGTAATTATAATTATTACGTACATTCACTTAATTCGAAACATTCCTAAAACTAAGTGCAGTAACTAATTTTTACCAATGCCAAGTCTTAGATGCGGACCTAAATGTACCGTTCAACAACCGTTTATAACACGATTATATTTGTTTTGTGTAACTTAATTTCTGTTAAACAATTAATGTGTACTTTGGGGAGAGAGGGCTTTTTTACAAACACAGGGTGTTTTCGAAAGTGAAGTATTAATTTTAAGAGATGAGTAAGTCTTTTTTAATAAAAATTTTATAACATTTGAAGTTAAGATTTTTAACGCCGGTTCTATAACATTTAATTACCCACTCGTACAACAGCACGGAAAAAAATCAGTGTTTCTTGTCATTTCTAACAGTCCTCGTTCTTTGACATCCTAAAAATAGCTTTAGTTCTATGTTCTGAATTTTTAGTGGCTAGGTACTAATTTTGATATTATTGTAAAGTTCCTGTGGACATACACAACTGGAGAAAATTAAAGTACTTAACAAAATAATTTCAAAAATATTTTAGTGATTTTCAAAAGGCTCTGTATCTCAGTGAAAAATTGTCGTATAAATAACAAACTATTTTGAAACTTTTAAGTCTCTAGTTTCAAGATCTTTAGACAATCTTTTTTTTAACTACAGTTGTCGAGCAATCAAAAGAACTAAATCGAGATAAAAAATTTCCAAATTCTTTTTTTTAGAACTGTTCATTGACTCACGAAAATTTTTTCAAACTCAATCAATACCGGGGTCAGTTAGCTTATTTATTCAGCTTCAATTTGTTTTTGAAAGGTCTGCGTGCGACATATTGCTTGCCGAGATATCGATGGTTGAATGAAAAATAACATTTATGTCTTTAATCAAGGATATCTCTATAAGAAATCGTTGCACAATAAATCCAAAGACAGTTTTGAAAACTTGAATAAATTCACTACAAGGACCCGTCACGGTTTTTCAAGAAAAATGTTGATTCTTTTTTCTTTTGGAAAAGTTGCTGTACTATTCGGATTTGCATACAATAATTATATTAATCTTTATTTAATTGCAGTAAGTGCAAAGTTGATACCCCAAACTGAATTTCGTCCTCGATTTATACACATTTCAAAGATTCTCTATATTTTCTGCAAAGTTTATTTACGTTTCAAAAAAGAGAGAGAGAAACTACTCTTTATTTTGGCAAAAAAAAATTATCATAAACTTTTTCAAAACTTATCTTTTTTTTTCAGTAAACAAAAATTAAGCAAATATTGTAAACTTAATTTTTTTTTTAATTTTTTATCATGGTCAGGCAGCTTTGATTTGAGCCGGAAATCGTTCATTTAGTAACTCTTGTTGCAACTTCTACGTTCGTACTTCGTACACTTTGGGTAACAGAAATGCCGGCGGTCAAAAAATGAGAATTAAAATTGTGTCAGAAAGGACTAGAACTTTTCAAATGTGCAACAACTTGATCAAAAAAAAAGTAATAAATGTGTCCCCTCAATTCTTTCCAAAAATTTAATCACTTGGAACAGAAAAACGGTTTGATACAACTTGTCAATTTACAGGGTAATTGTGGGTTACATTCAACAGTAAAAATTTGTCTCAACATTACTCTTTTCATAAATATTTGTATGTTAGCGGTAGATTTTCTAACAAACTGTAGTCATGTTTTTTCACTTTTTTCAAAGGATGAAAAATTTTCTTCGAAAACTATGACAGCTCCATGTACAGAATTTATTCAGATTTTCAAAACTCCCTTGGATTTTAGTGTGCAATTATTTTTTGCAGAGATGTCGATGATTAAATACAAAAGTGTTATTTTTCATAGATATCTCGGCAACCAATAGCTGCACAGAGACCTTTCAAAAATCAAATTGAAGCTGAATAAATAAGCTTACTGACCTCTGTATTGATTGAGTTTCAAAAAATGTTCGTGTCCATAGACAGTTTTAAAGAAAAATTCGGAAAATTTTTTCTCGATGTATTTCTTTTGATTGCTCGATAACAATAGCTCAAAAACTTTTTACGTATAGATCTAGAAACTAGGGAATTAAGGCTTCAAAATGTTTTTTTTTTTTCATTATCATCATCATTTTTTACTGAGATACAGCCGAAAATCACTAAAAAAATTCATGAACATATTTTGTTGTCTTAATTTTTTCCAGTAGTGTATTTTTAATAAAATGGCACACATATACAATAACAACCAAATTATTGACATCAGTTTAGTTTATGGAGAATGTCTTCAAAGTTCTGTACAAGCATCTCAACTCTATGCGAAGCGCTATTGTAATAAGATGCATTCTAGAAATTTGTTTATCTCTGCATCCACATTACATTCATCGTGTACAAGCATTGGAATCAGAAGAAGGCGAATCAGATTGTGAGTAGCTATTAGAAAAAATAATAGGAATAACAATTCCACTAAACACCCCGAAAAGGTCACATTTACACAGAATGAAATAAACATTTTTCTTAATAGCCACATATAGCCACGGAAAATCACGATGAGGTCCGAAGAAAAAAATTTCAATTAACATTGTTAACGGTATCTTAATTGATTCTTTCCTTCTACTATAGTTAATTAACTAGTGCCCACTCTTTGCATTTTTCACAAAATTATTTACGTATTCTTTTGAAGAATGTGCCACTTAATATTCGACAAGGCATGTGGTTTTGTATGATGGTGCTCCACCACACTACCGACGCAAGGTACCCAATTTTTCAAACAAAACGTATTCAGGTAGGTGGATCGATCACAACGGATCTGTTTTATGGTATAGACCGACATAAATAAGTTTGCGTTTCTGATTCTTAAACAGAACCGCGTGAGATTAAGAAAGAACGCATTCGTCTAAAAGGGATCGTAGCGATTTGGGATAACTGGTACCTGGAGCCTTTCTCTTTACTTTACTGTGTCGAGTGGGCATTTGTGGGCGGAGCCTAGCTATCTCAGATGCAAACTTATTTGTGTCGGCCTCTACATCCGATCACCAAATTTAGATCAAGGCGATTTCTACCTATGGGAACGTAAAATCTTTGGTATAAAAATCATACTGTTGAGGAGTTACGCGACAAATATTAATAAAATTGTAAATTTTATTCATATGTATTACTTATACTGTCTAAATTTGATATAAATAAGAAGCTGTTAATATTAAAACTTCACTCTCGAAATCATCTTGCATTTTCAAAATACTAGAGTAAAATATTTAACACGTTTTTTTTTATTTTGATTCATTGTCGAACCCAACTGTAAAGAAATACAATCAAATTGAAACACTAACTAAGATGCAAAATACATGAAATAAATATTGTGTAATATTTTGTATAGATATGAAACATTTTTGACCATAATGGTTACAGGTAATAATTACGTTTCATGCTTCACATATTGAACATTAGTATCTACACGTAGCTAGACATTGCTTGCTTACCACAACTAAGCTCCTCATATGCGTGCTTTTCTTGATTATTTATAAAAAAAATAAACTAATAAGTTAGCTTAGAATTAAATCGTAAAATTAACTTAATCTGTGATCTTTGTCTCTTATATAGAGAAGCTAGTAGCAACATTATACAGGGTGATTCAGTCATACTATCATAAATTTTAACCACTTATTAGAAGGCCTTAATAATGACAGAAAATAAAACAAAAATTAGCTATTAAAAAATAAGGAAATTACCCTAAGTCCCGTTAATTCGGCACCCTACTTCGCATCACATTTGCTGACTGGAAACGCACCGACGCATGACAAAGCATTCGAATGTTGAAGCGAAACAGTTAATTTCCCGAGTAGTCTTGAATTAGTTTCAAAATTAAAATGCAACAGTTCCCCATTTTATTAACAAAGTGCTATAGTTTTTTTAACGGTACTATCATTTTAAATAAGTAGTTACCATATTACTCTTTGAAAAGCAATAAGTCACACAATACGGTGTACGTACTACAAACTGAATATTTAGTTAATTGAACATAATACTAAAAACTCATACTCAATTATAAAACAGTAAAAACGTAAAAAAATAAAAATACTAATTAATAAAATAAAAAAAAATACTAACCTAACATTCGAAAACAATTATAATCCTTTACATTTGTTTTTACTAACAAATAAAAAATTATATTTGTTAATATTTAAAATGTAAAAAATATCTTATTCATTCATGTATCTAGGTAAAAAGCTGTTTATTCGATATAGTTAACTATCCTATAAAAACTCATTAAAAGCTAGGTTAATGACCGAATATTACGATAGGTCAAGATTCACTTCGGTCAGAAGCGAACCGAAAAGGGATTCACACAAGGATTTGAAAATATTTTTTTCAGTGCAAATATGCATTTTCAAATTTTTTATTCGCGTATTCGTATTCTACTCATTTTTCCCTATCTCCCCTTAAAATTAATGACACTATGACTGTATCACCGTGTATAAGTAACTAAAATAAAAAACTAAAAACAGAAACAATTTTTTTAGTTAATATTTTGATTGATTCTAGAAATTTGACAGGTGTAATCCGATTCTCCCTGTACAAGTAACACAGTTCTGAAATATGTATAAAGCTATGGAAATATTTTGAATATCAAATTCGCAAGAGGAAGCAAGAAACAATATCTTCCCGTTACCGCTTTCTAGTTTTTCTTTATTCTATTTTAGATATCTGAGAAAGTATGTCTTGGCCATGTCGCTATTCAAAAGTTTATGACGAATAAAGGGTTGGCAGACAGATGGTAACGTTTTAACTTCGGTCTTAACCTCGGTCTTAACCTACCGCTTTTTATTACAAGTATTTCCTGTATTACTACATAGCACTTTATGTGACAACTATTGAATGAAGAAGAACCTAGACGTAACCGAATTCAAATACTTTCCAGAGATTAAAATGATATATAGACATGTAAAACAGAGCGTAATGTTAAGCTATTTTAAGTGAAATCAGTGTGTAAGATAAAAAAATATATCCCACTAGTCCAAAAAAAATTGTTTTTCCACTCACGTATGAAAAAGAAATGATTTTCTCAAGGCTTAATCGAAACGGACGTTTTATCTCAATTAACTTTTTCAATGGAACATGACTAAAAACATTTAAAAATGTGTGAGGTTAATAAATATAGCTTTGTGTGATTAGAAATCGAAGCAAAACCTTATACTGCAAGTAAGAAGTAATGCTCTGAGGAAAAACATTATTTGGTGCATGTAGGAAGTAAATTTCTCACATACAGGAAATACTTCCAATATCTTACAATTAGAGGCAGATATTATGCAAGAATAATAAGATATAAAGAACGAAAGAATAACAAATCTAGAATAGCGAAAATGTGGAAGGAGATGGCATCGTACTTTCAAGTGCTAACAAAGAAAACAATGGTGGAGCTAGCTATAAAAATATTTTTAAGGCAAGTTGGACTTGACAAAATTCAAATAACTAAATTGTTATAGATTTTTTTTGTTTAATAATAATGGTAATTCATATCGCTCCTTTCTTCAGATGCATTTGTATTTGCTGAAGTTACTGGAATGTAACATGTGACAGATAATTCTAGGCCTTCGCTTAGACTGAAGTTACTTGGATTTTTTTGGAAATTTCTGTTGCTCTTTGTAGATCTTGAGCAAGATCTGGTATCTCTCAATAGAATTCTGATATTACGCCCATTAAACATCCCTGTATCTACTCTCTGCTGATAAAGTGACGACAATAATGCAGAGAAATCAGCAGTTGTCGGGTACATCGCAGATACAAGACATTTAATAGACCCAAATATATGCACCACAATACTGATGAGAGGAAATTGGAGATGACTCATTAGTAACAGTAATTCTTGTATTTTGGAACTACGCACCAGAACACCATGAACCAGTTAACATAACAACTATAAATACCGGTCAGAAGACTTAATCTTCAGTTTACAAGGCTGATGAAGAGAGCGATATGTCTCTTGAAGTATCGAGGGGGTCAAACTGACGAGGTAGCAACCGGCGAGGAAACTTTTGACAACTACCATAGGAATTTGCAAACCAATTTAAATAGAACAGTTTTATTACCGTTTGGTTAATAATTAGACTTGATAGATCAGTAAATAGATTTGATCAATAGCTAGATTTGCTTCCCAAAGGTCAAGAAAGTTGTCCAAAGTAAAGACAAAGACGTTTCATTATTCATAAGAATTGAATTTATTACTTTTACTTACAAGGACTAGATACTATTAATATCTAGCACATAGTTTGAGCAAGTGCATTATTATACAGGGTGGACCAGCTTTTTCGTGACAAACTTTAAGGGTACGTCCAAAAATAACCGTAGTTTGCTATACAAACAATAGTCCAAAATTGCTTCGTCACGAAAATACAGGGTGTTGAAGTTTATTCTGAAAAATAGAAAAATAATTTTTTTTTAAACCGCTTAAGGTAATTAAATGAAATTTGACAGGTGTCAATAGCAATGGAAGACTTAAATTTTGCAATGCAAAAGTTTCTTTTACTGTCACCAGTGGCGCGAGTAGCGGATCGTTAGTGACTATTTTCCAATAAAAAAATGGTACGTCCCTGGTTTTTCTAAAAATTAATGTTATTTTTGAATTCCTCGTTCAATTTGGTAGAAAAAAACTCTTGACTTTTTTTTGTACGATGCACCGTTTAATAAATAATAAATTACTTTAAAACTTTTCAAAGTGTTTTCCTTCAAATGGATTATTATTTGTTAGCTGCATACCAGATACACTTGCTGCAACCACCAGATAAACAAATTTACAACGACTAGTTGGCGTCGGTTTTCATGTCAACGTTTGACAAATCTTAAATAGACTTGTCTTCTGTGCAGTAGTATCAAAATGCCGTTTAGATTTTCACCGTGTATTAACAACTTTATTTTCACAATGAATACCAAAAACTAAACTAATTAAAATTATCAACAAAAACAGTCATAAAAATTGTTCAAAATGGGAACCATTATTTTCAATGCACAACTCGCACCTACGTACAATACATCTATTTAAATTAATTAGATGCGGTATTATTGCATTACAACCATTTCTTATACGAGTAATAAGTTCATCTTGTGTGTTCACGGGGGTTGCATAAACTTTCTCTTTTAAAAAACCCCACACAAAGAAGTCTAACACGGTAATATCCGGAGACCGTGGTGGCCATGGAACTGGACCCCCTCTGCCAATCCATCTGTCCGGAAAGTTATTATTTAGCCAATTTCTAACATTTCTGCCAAAATGAGCGGGACAACCGTCGAGCTGAAAAAATGAAGTCTGTCTTAAAATTATCGGTATTTCATCCCACATATTGTGATGTTCCGTTTCTAAAAACTGTAAGAAGTTTTCTGCGTTTAAGCGTCGAGGTAAAAAATAGGGTCCAAACAGATTGTTGTTGTAAATCCCTATCCAAACATTTACGCTGAATTCAACTTGAAAATTTCGTGGTCTAATGGCGTGAGGATTTTCATGTGACCACACATGTTGATTATGGAAATTAACTATACCGCGACGGGTAAAGCAGGATTCGTCAGTCCACAGTATGTTGTTCAAAAAATCCCTGTTTTCTTGAACTGAGCGAAGGACCCACCGACAAAAAGTCAGTCTTTTCTCTTCATCTCCTGGATGTAAGCCTTGAACAGGTTGTAGGTGAAATGGACGCCTGTGATCCCTTCTGAGAGTACGAAGTACATTGGATTTAGATGTGCGGATAATACGAGAAACTATACGGGAACTTGTTGTTGGATCTCTGTCAAACTCATTTAATATCAGTCGAGAAATTCTTCTTTGCTGTTGGTTTGGATTGGCATTATTTCGATCTCCATGTAAATTTCCTAAACCATTCTCCATTAATTGCTGGTGAATTCTTGTGAACACATTACGACTAGGATGTGGTCTCTGCGGATATCTCCTTCTGTATTCTCTGGCAGCCGCCCTTGAGTTTCCATTAGCAAATCCATACACAAAATGGATATCCGCTATTTCTTGGTTTGAAAATCTAAACGGCATTTTGACACTACTGCACTACTACTATTTAAGATTTGTCAAACGTTGACATGAAAACCGACGCCAACTAGTCGTTGTAAATTTGTTTATCTGGTGGTTGCAGCAAGTGTATCTGGTATGCAGCTAACAAATAATAATCCATTTGAAGGAAAACACTTTGAAAAGTTTTAAAGTAATTTATTATTTATTAAACGGTGCATCGTACAAAAAAAAGTCAAGAGAGTTTTTTTCTACCAAATTGAACGAGGAATTCAAAAATAACATTAATTTTTAGAAAAACCAGGGACGTACCATTTTTTTATTGGAAAATAGTCACTAACGATCCGCTACTCGCGCCACTGGTGACAGTAAAAGAAACTTTTGCATTGCAAAATTTAAGTCTTCCATTGCTATTGACACCTGTCAAATTTCATTTAATTATCTTAAGCGGTTTAAAAAAAATGTATTTTTCTATTTTTCAGAATAAACTTCAAACCCTGTATTTTCGTAACGAAGCAATTTTGGACTATTGTTTGTATAGCAAACTACGGTTATTTTTGGACATAGAACATACCATTAAAGTTTGTCAAGAAAAAACTGGTCCACCCTGTATATTGAACAACTTGTTCTGTTTGTGAATTTGTTACGAAACTAACGGAATTTTAATTTCTTCATATCTTCTTTTCTGTCTCTTTTATAAAGAATTTAAAACGATTCAGTACATTATACAAATAATACATGTGACATGAAAAATCTTAAATCAAAGAAATTATAATTAATAATTCCAATTAATTACTATTTCTGTTTTTACCTTTAATTTAATTAACGATTGATGCAGCATATTGATTTTAATTCTTTAGAGCATTTCTAAAAGTTGTTGAATTACCTACACGAAAAAACCGATAACTTTCTTTTACAAATGAAGATGTACAACTTAATATATTTTTTCATATTTCGTGAAGCAAAGAGAATAACTTTTCGATACAAAAAAAGAAGTAATTTCTACCAAAATAAAACACTAACTCGATATGAAATTGGGTACTCGGAAAAGAAACAGGCTATGTAAAAATAATAATTCGATATGGCTTCTGGTATCAATCACTAAATCCCTCCAGGTCAACAAGGTTACAGGTCACCAATTAAATTACAGAACAACTTTCTATGGTTACGTAGTACAAGTGGGTCAGAAAATGCGGATGGTAGACTTACAACAACGGGAATATCGGAAATAACAACTGATCTCGACAAATATAATTCCTAAAAACACAGCAGGAACATTACTAAGACAATAAAATTAATAACAAAAAATATGCAGCGTATTGCAATCTACCACCAACAAAATCATATACAAGTGATTCTGAATGATTCTGAAATTAATTAATCAATAAGCTTGAAACATATCGCTTCTCTGCATTTGAAAATTGTATTTTTAATTATCTAAACATTGAAATTGCTATAGAAGTATTATAATATAGAGTAGAAGTAGAATAGAAGAAATGTAATATAATTTGTTTTCAAAGCCGTCTCTGTAAAAGTGGGTGAGGAAAATAAAATATCAAACCAGATAACACATCAAGATGCGTTGAATTAAAAAATGAAAAAATATGGTGCCCATATGGAAAACAAAAATTGTATGTCGTTTCCCCGTTCTGATAGGGACACGACTATTACGACTAAATAATTGAATTCTCCGCAAAAAAATCTAAGAATGCTGAGTTTAAAAAGTCTACTCCTTCTCGTTTTCGAATAGAAAATAGCGTAAATCAAAATTTCCATTTTTTCGTCGATAAATGAATGAAGGTCAAATTCCTCTTCGGCAAGTTATTTGTCATCCAATTTTGCAACTTTCTTCTAAAGTAAGGTTATCTATTGGCAGTTACATGCGTCGGAAAGATAAATCCTTCACTGATGTATAGTCTTTCCNGTTCTGATAGGGACACGACTATTACGACTAAATAATTGAATTTTCCGCAAAAAAATCTAAGAATGCTGAGTTTAAAAAGTCTACTCCTTCTCGTTTTCGAATAGAAAATAGCGTAAATCAAAATTTCCATTTTTTCGTCGATAAATGAATGAAGGTCAAATTCCTCTTCGGCAAGTTATTTGTCATCCAATTTTGCAACTTTCTTCTAAAGTAAGGTTATCTATTGACAGTTACATGCGTCGGAAAGATAAATCCTTCACTGATGTATAGTCTTTCCGAAGTCAGTTAAAAAAACCGAGCAATCAAATTTAACGAGTTTCATAGGCGTCCCTAAAAAAGTTTTCTACTAAAGGTAAAAAATTATAATAATTTGTATGTAATGTGTAGAAAATTTCTATTATATGTTCATTTGGCCAACTACATATTTTAATTATTTATGTCTTCAAACAATTTTATTATATTGATGGTAAATTTCATTTTGTTCCGTTTCAAAAGGCCTCCAAAATGCCATGTTGTGATAATATTAGTAACAAAATATCCCTCTTATTTCTCCCTTCCGCAATTGTAATATGAATGATTGATAGAAAGTGCTTATAATAAATTAAAATTACTGCACTGCACTGCTGGGCAATTTACCAACCGCTTGTCAACTGCTGTGATTTATTGCCCAGTAGCCCAATGCAACTGTTTTTGTTTTCCTTTGCCCACGCTCGCATTCTTCAACTGGTCGTATATATTTCTACCACCTCCACGTTTAGTTCGACCAGACCTGTATATGGGTATGGGCTAAATAAATAGGGGAACAAGTTTTTCAAATATTTCAATGCCGAGTTGCTGCGTCAGCGACCGAACCTAGTACATACTGTGAATTTGTTGGTTCTTCAATTGATATCGGAAAAACTTTACTGACATTTGGACGAATAGAAGCGGAGTTGTTGCGTATGAAGTCGCAGTACAGTATACAACAAATATTCAATTATTGATCAACGCTAATTAATTAATGATAGAAAAAGACAAGCAATCGCCTTCATCTGTTGTGCGACTGATACTAGTTCCAACAGAGGTTATTAATTGTCCCTGATGAATGAGAAAAAGACAAACATATTGTTTCCTACGTTCTGTATTGTCACAGATGGATTTTCTGTAAATTCTTTAGTTGTTTCAGTAAATCGAGGTTACGTTTGTTTGGTTTTAGTGAATTTTGAACTTATATTATTATGCAAAAAATCTGAAAATATATTTCCATTATACAAATGCGAATAATAAACGTTTCAATTGATGAATCTAGTTTATGGTGGTGGCGGTTCATGAGTGTATAGGTATGTAATTTAAAAGAAGTCGTGAGGACATAAATGAGACCAACCGAAATCCGTGATTACCGCAGATTACGACATCATTTATATGAGAATCTTATAAAATAAAATAAAAAAATACATTTTTAAAAATATGTGCTTTTAAAACATATTTATCAAAAAAGGAGAAAAGTAGTAAATAATGTTATCGCTTTAACAAAGATGACTTAACATTCAACATTTTGTTGATACAGAAGTTACTGTTTCCGTGAAACAGACAAACCATTAAGTCTCTCAATGTTGTGTAGAACGTGTTTTAGTTGCACATTAA
The DNA here is from genome assembly GCF_000390285.2 of Anoplophora glabripennis. Lineage (NCBI taxonomy): Eukaryota > Metazoa > Arthropoda > Insecta > Coleoptera > Cerambycidae > Anoplophora > Anoplophora glabripennis. The sequence goes on from NW_019416250.1 coordinate 13,934, forward strand.
AAAAATACTACTATGTATATTCTAGATAATCATTTAATTACGCACATTCCGCATACGGTATTCTCTTGGTAGATTCACACGTCCAGATACTATGGATGATAATCAGTGCAGTAATTAATACTTATACGGGTTTTACGTAATAGTTATTTGCTGATGACCCCATGCAGAACGAACGCATTTTATCTAGTTTAAAAATCAGTGCAATTAACGTTTTACACTTGTGAATGTTACAATTCCTTTCTTTATTTCTATTATATGGCATCAAAATCATTGCATACCCTGTATGTACATATATGTAACAAAAGTAAGGAATGTGAAATAAAAACGAATAAAATTTACGAAAAATATGTTTTTTTTCGTTTGATATCATCATTTTAAAAATTTTACATTTAATTGGCTTTACGCCAAGACGCACGTAATGATTGTTTGGTTTTTCTTTAATAAAAACTCCTGTTATGATTATTTTTTTAATTTCCAAAAATCAATAGAAATGATCAATTTCAGAGAGTCGCAGTACGTCCTAGCCAATCAAAACATTATCTCTGCAACTTAATACCAAAAAATCAAAATTACGAACCATTCCGTATTATCAGCTGCAGTTATAAAAACTCACACAGATCATCAGATCACACATGGTCGAAAATCATCTAATTTATTGAAACCTTACCAACGGTTTGACAAAGAATATCATACGAATTTAATTCATAACCTAAGACGAAATGGGAAAGCAAAAAACAATGTTACAAAATTCTCTAATCAGGGGCAAACGATTATAGTAATTGTATTTTTCACATTTAAGCTTTAACGCAGTTTAACAATTTCGGTCCTTTATTTTGTTTAAAGTGAGTTAAGTATCCTTAAAATAAAAATATATATTCAAAAGATATTCCAGATTGTAATGTCCAAAGATATTCTGTGGAATACCATACGAGAATTCGATAAATTAAAAAATAATTCTTCAAAGTAGGTACTTCACAAACCTTTTGCAACTCAGCAATAACCACCCGATTACTTGCTGTCTGTCTATTGCTTTTCAACAAGTTTTCGAAAAACTGTCAAATTATTTTCAATTTATCTTCAGTCCGTTCTGATATTTCTGCTGAAACTACGATACCTTCTTTGTTATTGGTGAGGTATAAATGAGGTATAAACAATAAAGCATTATGTCATATGTTATGTCTTTAAACGTCGTTGGTATACTTTGGCACAAAGTGACGTAGCAATTTTTTCTCGATTACCTTCTGTATAACTCACATAATAAAAGTGTAGATCCCTAGATCTGGGCGAGGTCCGAAACATGTTCAAAATTGCAAAAATGTTTAAAAAATTAAAAAATATATCTATTTTATCTGAGTTTTTACTTATATCTTGGAACCTATGCATTTTGGAAGGATATTGAAGATGGAAAAAGTTTTAGAATCGAATTTTGCACAATACACTGTAAGTTAAAATGTTTAAATTTATTACCGATGTTGCAAAATAGCAATAATTGATGAAAAAAAGGTAAAATAATCAGGTTTTCTGAATATTTTTTTAAAATATTTTAATTGATCCGAGGGCATTCTAGTTTTGGTAAAAAGAACTTTAGAGTATAATAAAACAACACACCAAATTTAATTAAAATCGGTTCTATAGTTTTCGTAAAATAATTTTTTTAAAAAAGAATTTTCAAAATGTTGCATAGCCTCAAATAAAGCATCTAGATACCTGAACAATTTTTCACATAGAAAATACCAAAACCATTTGAAAGGTTGAGCACCTTTCAAATGGTTTTTGAAAAATTGAAATCGGTTGATTAGGACGGCCGCAGTAAATTTTTAAAATTAACACTCTTTTTTATTTTCAAACAATTAGATTACATTTATCAATCTGCAATTTAGTTTTATCCAAAAATTATCTCCCCATCTTACATCCACCTCAAAACAGATCCGCCTTGGTCTACTAGGCGGAATAAACTTTTTAACTAATGATATCATGGGCAACAACCACTCCACGGGCTACCTCGACTGGCATTGAATTATACCCCCAATATCTAGTAAATAGCCAAGATCAGAAAATTCACCAGACATAGAACTTTCGAACTTGTTAGTTCCCATCAGTACACCGATAAATAATTTAGCTAAATGTATGTCTTGAGTATTAGTAAAATATAACCACCTTATAAAGCATATATCATATCTTTAAATGTAGTTGCTACTTTTATTTATTCATTATTTTATTTTACAGTATCTACAGCTCATCAGAAACACCCTGTATAACTGAAGTAAGTGTAATAATATCATACATTTACTGTTATGAAATGACTTATAACCACAGACCACCTAGACTGGCTTATAGAGCGACTTTGGTGAAAACACTTCGGAGCCTGATTTGGAGTCCAGCGTTCAGTCGTGTGCTAGCATTTGACGTGTACGCATCGCTGTGATTTCGATAATTAGACGTTTTATCAAGGGCAAGTGTATTGTAATACACTGTATAAATAGAAGTGATCGAGTTGGTGAAGAGAGGCGAAAAGTTTCCTTCTTTAGGTGAGTAAAAAAAAGGAATATATAAAAGGTAAATATGTACGCCATTTTTCGGTTGACGTCACAAGTTTCCAGGGTTAGCTTTATAATTTTGTTCGCCCACATAGTGTAGTGATTAACGTGATATTGTTATTATAAAATAATGAATGAATTACTGTAAAATATTTTTAGTAATTATTTACTTTATGNTTGTTGGTTCTTCAATTGATATCGGAAAAACTTACTAACATTTGGACGAATAGAAGCGGAGTTGTTGCGTATGAAGTGTCAGTACAGTATACCACAAATATTCAATTATTGATCAATGCTAATTAATTAATGATAGAAAAAGACAAGCAATCGCCTTCATCTGTTGTGCGACTGATACTAGTTCCAACAGAGGTTATTAATTGTCGCTGATGAATGAGAAAAAGACAAACATATTGTTTCTTACGTTCTGTATTATCACAGATGGATTTTCTGTAAATTCTTTAGTTGTTTCAGTAAATCGAGGTTACGTTTGTTTGGTTTTAGTGAATTTTGAACTGTTATTACTGCAAAAAATCTGAAAATATATTTTCATTATACAAATGCGAATAATAAACCTTTCAATTGATGAATCTATGGTGGTGGTTCTTCATGAGTGGTATAGGTATGTAATTTAAAAGAGGTCGTGAGGACATAAATGAGACCAACCGAAATCCGTGATTACCGCAGATTACGACATCATTTATATGAGAATCTTATAAAATAAAATAAAAAAATACATTTTTAATAATATGTGCTTTTAAAACATATTTATCAAAAAGGAGAAAAGTAGTAAAGAATGTTATCGCTTTAACAAAGATGACTTAACATTCAACATTTTGTTGATACAGAAGTTACTGTTTCCGTGAAACAGACAAACCATTAAGTCTCTCAATGTTGTGTAGAACGTGTTTTAGTTGCACATTAAAAAAATACTACTATGTATATTCTAGATAATCATTTAATTACGCACATTCCGCATGCGGTATTCTCTTGGTAGATTCACACGTCCAGATACTATGGATGAAAATCAGTGCAGTAATTAATACTTATACGGGTTTTACGTAATAGTTATTTGCTGATGACCCCATGCAGAACGAACGCATTTTATCTAGTTAAAAAATCAGTGCAATTAACGTTTTACACTTGTGAATGTTACAATTCGTTTCTTTATTTCTATTATATGGCATCAAAATCATTGCAAACCCTGTACGTACATATATGTAACAAAAGTAAGGAATGTGAAATAAAAATGAATAAAATTTACGAAAAATATGTTTTTTTTTCGTTTGATATCATCATTTTAAAAATTTTACATTTGATTGGCTTTACGCCAAGACGCACGTAATGATTGTTAGGTTTTTCTTTAATAAAAACAAGTTTTCGAAAAACTGTGAAATTATTTTCAATTTATCTTCAGACTGGCACAAAGTGACGTAGCAATTTTTTCTCGATTACCTTCTGTACAACTCACATAATAAAAGTGTATATCCCTAGATCTGGGCGAGGGAACATTTTCAAAATTGGTAAAATGTTTAAAAAATTTTTAAAAATACCTATTTTATCTGAGTTTTTTACTTATATCTTGGAACCTATGCATTTTGGAAGAATATTGAAGAGGAAAAAAGTTTTAGAATATACTGTAAGTTAAAAATGTTTAAATTTATTACCGATGTTGCAAAATAGCAATAATTGATGAAAAAAAAAGGTAAAATAATCAGGTTTTCTGGATATTTTTTTAAAATATTTTAATTGATTCGAGGGCATTCTAATTTTGGTAAAAATAACTTTAGAATATAATAAAACAATACACCAAATTTCATTAAAATCGGTTCTATAGTTTTCGTAAAATAATTTTTTTAAAAATATTTCGAAAAAAATTTTCGAATTTTCAAAATGTTGCACAGCCTAGACTAGATACTTGAAAATTTTTTCACAAAGAAAAGACCAGTCAACATTTCAAATGATTTTTGAAAAATTGAAATCGGTTGATTAGGACGGCCGCAATAAATTGAAAATATAACACCGTTTTTCTGGAATTTAATTATCTGAAGCCGTTTAAAATAAACGCATTTCTCAAGATATATCGATCACTCCATACATATGCCCACAAATAGCAACTAAGTATTCAATTTATAAATATTTACAATGTTCATATGTTAGGGTTGTTGAATACGAGGGGATGAAACCGGGTGAGCAGGGTAACTTGGTTGTCGAGCTTTGTTCCTTCAGTATACTGGAAGCAACCTAGTATGATACGTGCAGAAAACTTGTTTACTTTTTCAATTAACCAACATTATTTCATTCTATATTTAGCAGAACCTACTTACAGGTCAACATTTATCATTCGCAGTTTACTTTGTATATAAGCCGTGATACGGGCTGTGTAATACGAAGAACCAATAATCTACAAGAAAAAATAACGAGTAAATACAGTAAATACTATTATAATTACAGTAGATTATTTGTTTTAGTTTGTTTTAGTGAAGCTAAAATGTACCAATAAAAGTTAAAGATATTGTAAATAAAGTTAATTATGGAAATATAAAATACAGGGTGATTCACAAACGATGACCAAAATGAAACCTCGTATTCTTTGTTGAATTTTAAGGGAAGTCTTTCATATAAAGTTTTTATCTAGGACGCTTTGTTAAACTTAAAAAAATATTTTTAAATAATTTAAAAACTAGTTAAGTGAAATAATTTGAAATGAGGCACATGTATTTAGCCGTAAAGCAGTGGCGTACTATTTTATTTAGAAAAATATGCCACCAATAAATAATATGTATCTTCGCCACTAGATTTTAGGAAAATACCTCAGATTTTGGACAATAATTACATACATACATGCACAATTTCAAATTATTTCACTTATCAGTTTTTAAATTATTTAAAAAATTAAAAACAATTTTTTAAGTTCAACACCCTGTATCTTTTTACAGAAGCGTTCTAGATAAAAACTTGATACGAAAGACTCCTCTTAAAATTCACCAAAGCATTCATTTTTGGTCACCGTTTTTGAATCACCCTGTATAAGGTTTAATTATACAGATATAATACGTAATTCTATAGAAACTTTTAATTCTAAACAACATTCTTTATATCATGTCGATAAAAATAAGAACAGTTTACTGTTATATTATTTTCAGATGTTTTATTTTTGGAACATCCTGTAAGTACAATAAGTACATGCAAACTTAAAAATTTCCAATGCAACTTTTTTGTAAAAACAAGCAAAATTTTTTATCATGAATAATAATATTATATTTAATTATAAATATTTTTAAAAGATAAGTCCCAGCTCAAACGAGTGTTGAAAATAAAAGGCATACTGGTTACATTTGTCTAAAAAATTATGATACGCCACCGGAATTTTTTTGTAATTTTTGAATTGCAAATCTCATTTCTAACGAAAATGATCTCCAGATACAGTCCGTTCAATATTTGTTGAAATAGAATTCCAAGAAAAGAATAAACCCATATAATTTATCATCGGAACTACTGTAACAACTTACTGCGGCAGGGGCGTGCCTTATTTTTCGCGTTATTTTCAGAATATTAAAATATATATATACGATACTCTTCGACTGGGAATTACTTCCTTTCTTTTAGTTTTTTCATTGATTTCCATTGATTGATTTTAATAAGAAATTACTCTGAAAATGCACAGTACGATGCACTTACGAAGAAACACGCCTTCGTAGCTGCAAAACACAGCATGCCGTGCAAGCTGCTACGATGAACGCCACGCAGCCAATGCCATTCTACTTCGGGTGTCCAATGCGGTTAATTCCAAGAAAGTGACGCAGGGGTCTTCTTGGAATTATATCTTAACAAATATGTAAGGACTGTATTTTGCACGGCGCTTACCTTTTTTGGTATAAATTAACAATTTATTAAGATGAAAAATTCATATAAATGTAAAGGGTGTCTCAAACTCGATAGTATGGGCCTACAGTGAGGATACACAAAATTTAAATAAAATTTGGGACACGTGGTGTTAAAAAAGAGTCTCAAAAGAAATACTACCTAAAAATTATATTAGCGGTGGAAGAATCAAATAGTCTTTGGAAAATAATTGAATGTTCGTTATTTAAAGTGCATAAATGTCAAAAAATACTTGTCATTACCCAATACGAACGTCAAACGTATAACTTTTGTGCTTATAAAGTGTTTTCTTATTCAGAAAAAGTTGATATGTTGCTAATTTACGGCGAGTCACAAAAAAATTCAAGAAGAGCTGTACCTAGAGTTATATCGAGAAAGATATACAGAGCGCCTGATTCCTGATCATAGTCCTTTCACAAGATTGGAGGCGACCTTGCGACGAAATGAAGATGAATTTTTGTTCGAAAAAATCAAATAATGATAACACAGCTAGACTGTTACAGTATTTCGAACAAAATCCACGAAATTCTATTCGGTAGGTTATACGGGAATTGAATTTGGATAAATCTGCTGTTCAAAAAATTTTAAGAACCAGTGGGTATCATGACTACAAAAATCACAATTTGCCTGAGCGTCATATTGAAAACAGACTTAATTTTATAGCTCAAATTGTAGTAAATGTAGAAACTGCTGATCAGAACCTTCTTCGGCACGTTCTTTGGACGGACGAAAGTCGGTTTGTCAGTAATGGTTTGCCAAACAGGCGCATCGAACACTTCTGATTCATTGTAAATCCAGTCCAAAACCAAGGCCATTTTGGAGTAAATGTGTGGTGCGGCAGCATCGGTAGGCATTTAATTTGGACTTATTTTTATGAACATACATTGAACAGCGTAAGTTACCTAAATTTCCTACAAGAACAACTTCCTGCATTTCTGGAGAATGTGCCTTTGCAGTTAAGGAGAAACGACGGGGCTCCACCCCACAAGGCCAGGATTGTGCAGCAATATTTAGATAACACTTTCCCAGAAAAATGGATTGGGCTTAATGGACCTATTCAGTGGCCCAGAAAACCCAGGGGTTTAAAAAATAAGGTTTACAAAACACCTTCGTGAGATATTAACCATTTGAAAGAAAAAAAATCACAAACGCTTGTAATGAGTTAAACGGCGAAATGTTAATAAACGCAGCCCACGAAGAAATCAGGCGAAGATTGGATGTGTCTTGAAATGAGAGGAGGCCATATAGAGAATAGATTGTAATATGTATGCAGTATGAAAGCGTTTACTTCATTTTTTAAGTTTAGAGAAAAAAGAGAGCTTTTTACCAGGAAAGAATTTGGATATATTTCTGGAAAAAAATATATTTAATGACGTCATTAGTCGTTTCTGTCAAATCCCAAAGATTTCGATTGAAAATGGAGCTTACCTCATCCCATTAACACCACGTGTCCCAAATTTTATTTAAACTTTTTGTATCCTCACAGTAGGCCAATACTATCGAGTTTGTGACACCCTGTACAATTTGTTTAAATGAATAAACTAGGAATGAGATACTAATCGAATTCTCAAAATGCTCAATGAGGTCCTAATTTTAACATTTTAGTGACCGTCACTCTTAACATTTCCGCCAATTGTTAACCTAATTATTACGGATCGATTCTGAAAACTTTCGACGCTATTCTTTTAAACTGAGTTTCATTAGCATATACCAAACATTATTACATATATTTACGTAGATCTGATATTTCAGAAGATTTAACACACTGTATATCTGTTAAAAACTCTTGCCGTCGTGAACATTACTTAAAACCATCAGTTCCCTTCGACTACTGCCCTATTAATACACGAATACCGAGACGAATACCTACACTATTTTTTAGAACTCTCCACGTGTGTGACATTTTAATTATTTTGATCCCTGAATGGTTAAAAGGTCAGTTTGCAGTACATCCAGTACTATGTACGAATGGAACATTAATTGAGTCATATCGTTCATTTGATTTAGTGTAATTGAATAATTAGGTCCCCTTTTAATTTGTTTAAACTGATCTACCTGCTGGTACATTGCAGCCACGGTTCATGAAGCATAACCAAATCATGATGTGGTAATACACTTTTTTACCGAGCTCCCATGCGTCAGAGATTAATGCAGGATACGAGGGTCAGTCCAAAATAAGTTGGACATTTTGTTTACGTACTTCGAAGCGAGTGTTCTTTACAAGGGTACCTAATTTAGTTCCCTTTTATTCATCTTATCTCAAAAAATACCCACACAATTAAAAATGTCAATGGTGTGCTTAAACTTTTTAAAATAATTAAATAGTATTGCCAACACGCTCGTCTCTGGTGAGGTGATTAAATTCTAGTTTACACTAAAACACGGCCTCTAATAGGCAGTTCAATTAGGTACTTAAAATTTGAGGGTAAGAAAAGATTCCGTTTTCCGCTCTTAATATATAAAAAAAACAAGAAATTATACTTCAATTTTGTATATTTTGAAAAGGAGATATTTTCAAACATATGATAATATTAACTTTTTTTTCGTAAAATAGTTTGAAAAATATTTTAAAATTAAAAAAAAAACAATTCCAACTTAGTGTGAATCACTTTTCTTGTTGCAAAATATACTGTTACCTTTCTAGGCAGTACGATTCTATCTGCTCAACAGGATACCATAAAATGGTATCCTGTTGGTTACGTGAACCTGACACTCGACTTGTTATAGGTTATTGTTAGACTTCGGAAACTTTGTGGCGACAATCAAATAAATAAACAGTAGCAATGTATACTATGCTAGTAAGCTGCAATACGCGTTGTAGTAGCAGAAATAGGTTTGATCTGTGATTAAGCCGTGTGCCACCACTCTATGCTCATAATACCCATTGCCACTGACTGCCATAAAAACCCGTGCCATACATTCTACCAAGCAAAGCGTCAAACTCACACATGCACAAACGGCAATGAAATGCACGGCCAACAGCAAAAAACCTCAGCCGACAGGCATTAGGCTAGATACATATCGAATAAATTGATTGATGAGAAGTTTCAGATCAGACATGTACAAATGTGAAAATATACATCTGAGTTTAACGATGGAGCACATGCTGTTCTGATTAATATTTCAGCTAAGGTGAGTTTAGCTATCTTTCCAAATTGAAATCTTCGCATGCATAATTTAAAAGTGCATACAGGTGAAAATTTACACCGAGTTTTGGTAATATCAAACAATCATAAGTTGGTTTTGTTGACGCAATGAACATTATATTTGACGTGCAACAATATACAGGGCTGGAAAATCCACATGGCCCATCTGCCTTTACATGAGAGCGACAAAGTAAAGTAAAGAAATCCGTGCGATAGACAAGGATGGCTAAAGTGAAGACGTTTCATAATTAGAAGTGGGAGTGACCATTCAGATTCAATGTAACCATCCTTGTCTATCGCACGGATTTCTATGACTTACTTTATCGCTCTCACGTAACGGCCGATGTACCATGGGGACTCTCCGAACCTGTATATTGCAGTTACGGGGAAATATAGCTGAACGTGTTCAAGCAACACTACAGTTTGTGTTGGATGATAATCCTGGTTATTGTACAATGACGAGGATAGTGGGATTACTAAAATGTAAAGTAGTTCATGCTTCGCCACTGTTAGTAAAAATAGCATCTATTAAAAACTTCGACTATTTTAGATATGCGCCTATGACCTCGGTAAATATCGATCGATCATTTTCGTTGTTGAAATGAGTATTTACCGATCGCCGAAGACGATTAACCAAGGAACACTTAGGACAAATGTTAATTATTTTCTGCAAGCGTTTTCCTTATGAAAATTTATATATGAACTTCTTGTTTGAATAAAATTACAAAAAACATAATCCGCCCTACAGCCAACCCTGTACCACATTGCAGGCGTTCTAACATTTCCCATCTCTAGTTATTGTATTATACTGTAGAATTTGTAGTAACATTTTTATTGTTTATAGCAGCCCCAGAAGAAATTAATAGAAAAGTGATAGAAAAAATCGTATACCGAATTTGATTGCACTGAAATATATCTGATGGTTTCGATACTTTGAAATAAGGTAGTCAAAAATATGTTTTTATTTTTGTCTCTAGCTCAAGATATATCGGAAGTTGTATGAAAATGACTAAAAATAATATTTTCCATAGTAACAATTAAAAAATTAATATATTTCAAATACCACTAGCTTAATTTCATTATTTAATTAACTATTGATTTTTGCTTCCCGTTTAAAAGATTTGTAATATTATCACGTTTTTTCGAGGTGTTCTAAATTATTCTTAATATATTTTTATGCATTTCCTTAAAATGGTTATATCGGACTGTAAAATTGCCGCATAAATTTCACACAGCAATTCAGACACTACAGATTTATTTCATAGAAAATTTCTATTAAATGTAATGTCAAAAATCTTCAAGGATTTATTTTATGCATTTCGGTAATACAACACGAAGCACGAAAACCTAATATTTTATTCGGGATGCACGAGGGAAATCTGATGGAAATAAATCTCCCATTTTTTTATTCAGCAGCTGTAGACAAAATACACCAATAAATTTAATTTTTTGCTTCTTCCGATTATGAATATGTCCATATAGTTTTTATTGAGAATTTGATATGCAAAATATATATTATTATACTGTACTTAGTGTTTTTGAGGATCTTTTATTCTTTGCTTTAAAGACTGTTACAAATGTAAGAGTGAACTAAAGAGGTACTAAAAAATAAAATAAATAAAAAACCTTTAAAAAGCTTAATACGGGTGACAGCTTTTTTATTTCGTCCAGCTTCATATTTTTGTTATATTTCAATTAAAATGTATTTCTTCACAGTGTATTATTTTTTCATCCATCTACAATGTCTTCAAACAAGCCACATCTATGTATTTTACACAAAAGTTTATCAAAAACAATAAGATTTAAGTAGATTTAAATTTTACAACTAATTTTTTTCTCTAACGTAGAGAAAGTTACGAATCTACTGATACCTAAAATATGTGTTGACTGATTTGTTTTTTAAAATTAATTCATTGGCTTCCTATTTTACTAGTATAAAAGGTAACGAAGACAAACTATAGCTGTGATACTATTTGATTTGGGTCACCGGGTATGTCTAAAATGCAATTCAAATTTTATAATCTTGTTTTTATTATTTTGTAGGTAATTAAATGTAAAAAATTTATTCCACAATACAATTATTCATTGCATCAGACTAGCGTTCTGATGAAAATAAAGGTAGCTAACTAAGTAGATCAGTATTACAGCGAGAATTATTTCGGGAATCCCCGCGATAAAATTTTTTATCTCCTACATTTTAGAATGGTTCCCATTTTATCAGTCATCATAAACTGATAAACTAATTCATAACAATACTGATAAAGTGATAAAGCAATCGGAACAACAAGCAGTTTAATGAATAAAATAAAATGGATTTAGGAACAATATTTAAAAATGAGTAACTTTTAATAAATATGAGAAATACTATAAATGAAACCACAAATACCTTCAACGCCAAAAATTATTGAAGTACATTTGAAGAAAGCTTCTAAAGACTATTAAGGATGTAATTAAATTAAGAGAATTCTTCAGGTAAATATGTAGGTAAATATAAAAAGCCAGTTTTATTTAATTCCCAAAACAATGTGGGAATTTAATTCAATTTCCAGATATATCTGAAGTCAACATTAATTGTACAATTAACAGAAATATGTAGCTGTCTGAGAATGAAATATATATGGGGCATTCCATGCCAAATCACTGAGGTCGTAACTACCATTTTTAAAGTTCCTGATTTCTTGATATTATTTATTTATTTACTTATTTACTTATATACTTATTTATTTATTTATTTATTTATTTATTTATTTATTTTTTTAGCATACACCACTCGACAGCCTAAGCCAATTGATGAGTGGGAATAACATTTAAAATTTAGTAAAAAAAAAGGAAAAAAGCACTTAAATATAGCATGAGTAACAAATAAAGAAAAAACGTATACGCAAGTATAAAACAAATGAATTACAGATAATATTACATGCAAACTAAGAAACCGAATAAGAGAAAAAAGAAACATATAAGTATATAAGTATAAATAACATGATTTACTGATTTGTAAAGACATTTTGTTTGTTGCATGAAAATATCCACAGAATTTTGCATCTGACGATAATTAAGATCCATTACCTACAAAGCTGAAAATTTCAACAGATTAGTTTTAGGGGTGGGAAAATAAAAAGGTCTTGAAAAACGGGCGGTAGAATGAGGAGTGTGAAAGTATAATACAGCTAGTAAGTCTGGGCAATCGATTTTTCCGGTTACAATTTTATGTAGAGTGACCAATGAATAACACATACGTCGTTTATTTAAGTCATTCAGATGGAACCGACTTAGTAAAGTGTTTTTTGGTACCCCTTGAGGTGGATATCTGTTGTTTGAATCCTAGATATTTAACATATTTACGCTGAATGTCCCTAACTTTTTTAACATGGATTTCATAGGTGGAGCACCATACCAGTGATCTATATTCCATTTTCGGCAAAACGAATGCGTTGAACAGCAAGGAAGTAATACAAGTTTCAGAAAACTGTCTTGAGTTTCTTAGAACAAAGCCGAGATTGTTATATGCCTGACGTTGTATATTGTTAATGTATTCAACAAAACTAAGCTTATCATCAAAGGTTATTCCGAGATCTTTAAAAGTACTGCATTTCCTAATGGGCTTACTTTCAATTTTCTAATTAAAAGTAATAGGATTTGCTTTCCTCAAACACATAATATTGCACTTCGAGAATTTCAGAGGGTTTTCAGTGCACCAATCAGAAATTTTGTCCAGGTTAGATTGAAACTTGACACAATCATTAATATCTGACATAGACAGATACAATTTGAGATCATCTGCATAAAGAAGGGTCTCATAATTCAGGTTCCGAACAATGTCATTAATAAAGACTAGAAGTAGTAGCGGACCTAGAACATATCCTTGAGGTACCCCAGAGATGGCATTTATTTCGATTAATCGGAAGCCACGATACCTCCCTGTGAATTTCCTTTGAGAGAAGTACGAGGTGAAAAAGCTAACAAATGGTTTAGTTAAGCCGAAGTTTGATAATATTGACAACAAAATACAGTCTAGCCGATTAAATGCATCTACCTGACCACCGCCATCTAATTTAGTTGCGATATATTGCGTCAGACACATCAAATTAGTAACTGCTGATCGGCCGGGATAAAAGTCGTGCTGCGCAGTGGATATATTTGATTTTACATGCGAAATCAGACCCTCATAAAGAAAGATTTCAATTTAGTACCCATTTAGAGTAGCTTTCATAAATGTTTTAAAGTTTTTGTTTCAACCCCTCAAGAAGTTAGCATTTGACCATTTTGGATAAATAATGTTCAAATACCTGTAACTTGGCAAAAACTAAAGATATCATAAACTTTTTTTTATTTTGTTCTCAAAAAAGTCGTCTTTCAATAAGCAAACAGTTTTACAGTCGTATCTTTTTTTATTCTAATATTTTAATTTTAATTAATTTTTTTTCTGTATTTTAATTTTTCACAGATAACGCTAGTAAACCAAATTTTATTATAGAAGTAAATTGGGATGGCTAATTACTAAAAATACCAAATTTTTAAAACTACTTCTACTAATATTGTCATTACTAAATATCTAAATTATTATTAACTAAATATTCCGATTTTTTCTCTTTCAATATTAAAAAGTTTGTATTGTATAATCTCATAATACTTGTTGCATTTAGTAAAAACATTTATATATAGACAGGTTAACGACGAAATAAAAAAAATCAATTTCTAGAACACTTGACGGATCTTATTTTCTGTATTATTCTATTAAATATTCCCGCCAAGTGATTCAAGCGTGATTTCGAAGGATTTTACTTACACATACAACAATATTAAAATAATAATAATAACGATAACGATAACGATAACGATAACGATAACGATAACGATAACGATAACGATAACGATAAC